>NC_140586.1:161402925-161462868 GCF_964204655.1 Triturus cristatus
AACTTCATCCTTGTCAAATGTTTTATTGGACAAATTAACAATTTCCAAACTTTCACCAGGCTGTACATCATTACATAAGAAATTTTGAACACGAGTGTCATTTACTTCTTGACCTGTCCCACCGTGTTCCCTTTTCCCTTTGTACCTGCCTTTGCCCCTACGACCTCCCGCCGGGTTTTGGCATCTCTCTCTTTTGTTGTAATCTGCTGCTGATTCGCAACTTCGCCATTTCCTTTTGAAATGAGGAAGTTGCTTCTCCTAAAGGGACCTCACGAGATAAGTCTGACGTGGTACTCTCTAGAGAGGAAGACGAGACGCCGCTGATGGAACGGGTGTCATCACTCTCCTCCCTACTTTCTCTTGTTCTTTTTTTTGTCCTCTGAACCCAGTATGTTATCAAATTTTCTGGCGAATGTATAAACCCGCCCGTCTTTATAGTCTCGATCGTCTCTTTTTATTTTCTTAAGTTTTTTATCCTTTAAATACAGTTGATGTTCCTCCATAACTTTTTTCAAGATAGCAAAATTTTTTTCAATTAGATCCTTTTGTTCAATTTCATTAATCTCCCTTTCCAAATTCTCTATCTCGGACTGAAGCTTCTCACCCTTCTCCTTAGCATGTTTAATTAGTATCTGCATCATCGTAACCGATGCACTTTCAAGGTTACCCTCCCAATCTTTTAAAAGCTCACTGCTGAGATCCTCAAACGTCGGGAAGATTAGGATTCTAAGACCTCTAGGTACTTTCTTGTTGTCTAAGTACTGTTGGAGCGTCACCCCATCCCACCAACGGGATAATTCTTGTTTTCTTAACCGCTCCAATCTAAGGAATAGTGTTTTGAGGCTAGTGCTAGTGGGAGCATCTGGTTGTGATGTAGATTTTGTATTATCAGTACCGAATAGGTTGAGGGCCATTTCCTCCCTCCCATCTTGAAATTTCTGCATTGTAATGATTAAATATGAAACAAGGAAACAGTGCAAAACAGTCCAAACAAATCATACAAAAACAAAGCAAACCCAACGACGGACCAAGGTCAAGCACTTGTATTCCTACTGTTTTTTCTTATTACAAAGGTACACTATGTTTGTGTACGTGGTGCAACAACTTCCAACACCCGTCGTTGTTAGGTGCGGGACAAGACCAAAAGTTTATACATAATGGAAGGTGCACTCAAATAACCAGGTCCAAATTGATATGTATTCCAAAAAGATCTTCTCTTGATCTTCGTATTTATTAAGCAAACAAGGCAGCCAACGCGTTTCGTTCCTAACACACAGGAACTTCTTCAGGGCTGAAAACAATACATAAAGTAACGTATAAAAAACACACACACCGACATATAAAAGTACAATACACTTACATCACAACGTATAGAAAACATTATCAAACCATAATAACCATGATTACAAAACAAAAAAGCGACCCAACATAAGACATGTATATACATATATATATCAAATACATATAAAATCAGCGAACGTTTGGTATAAAAACAGTTAATCTAATCTGTATTCATCTGTATCAGAGAGTGATAGATACGCAGTATAAATAACATAGACATAACACAAAAGTTGCAAGCGGAGAAGGGAAAGGACAAAGAAAAAAGAAAGAAAAACCAAAAAATATATCACAAAAGGACTTCACAATAGTCAAAGTAATTATTAAAGATTAAAAGAATCTATATTCCTGTATATGTCCCAAGTGTAGGCTAATTTGGTAAGTTGCTAATACTAACAGTATGCTGAATAAGCAACGAGGGAAGAAGGTGGGTTGCGCGGAGGGGAAGGAAATGTGAATTGTAAAAGGGGGGGTTAAAAGCGATGGATTCGGCTCACCACAGAGTAGGTAACTTATGTATTTCTATTCCAAATTCATAGAGTAAGGGAAAACCCAGATCACAGCGTCGAACCGTACAGTAGGTGTGTAGTAGCACATCTGAAACATAAATATAAGAAAGCCCAACAGTGTCATGGGCAAAAACAAGCCAAATAGCATTATAAGTAGAAAAAACGTATATCCTACATAAGCAGCATATGAATAAAAAGCTAATTTCAATACGGGGTACACTTACCCACAGGTATAAAAACGAAGGCAAGATCTTATTATAACAGTCACGTGTAGACATAGGTCAGGTAGGTCATAAATTCATAGTTGTACCAAGTAATCTAAAAAAGAATCAAAAAACAAGAGGTCTCACCACCTGATATGTGTTCAACCAATGAAAACGTAAATAAAAACATCGTGTCATTCTCGACACTCAATTCAGAAATGTGCCCAATAACACATACAAATGAAAGGGCGTCAATGTGTTTAAAGCAATTGAAAATATAAAAACCCATAAGTAATAAAAACGGGCAATAATCATGTCGAAATCCATCACAAAGTAACCCATTAGGTTTGTGACCAATAAGCCAGTATACAAACCATTATATGTATATGTCAGAGGCCAAAGGGTTAGAGAAACGTAACATATAGAATAATAAAATGTATGTGCACCCCCATTGTCCTTAGTCTAAAAACCGACCCACAAATCTAATGTGGCGAACATATTACAGCGCCACAGTAAGCAAGTAGCACATTATAATCCTTTAGCAAGCAGCAACACGTGCATCGTTTGAAATATTGAGAAACGAAGAAAAACGGCATTAGCATGTTTGCTCCACCGAGCCTAAAGGAACCACCTTGCGGAGACACCCAAGTAAGCTACAGCTGTAACCAAAACGTAACATCCCAATATAAAGGGGATAATCTGATGAAAATTCACCCCCCTGGTGATCTATCCATATAAAGCGACCCGCGCACAAGTACTCACCTCCGTATTCGTAAAGCAACCAGCGGCATGATAACCAGCAGCGGAGCGGCGAAGCAAGCAGACCTGCACATCCCGGTCGGTTTAAATACACCGGCCAAGTATAACCACGCGTAATTGGCTGACGTGTAGAATGAACATAATAAAGGGACAAGACCAAGTGCCTAAATGCGCCGCCATCATGGAATGGCCTAATTTGGTATGCATACCCATTGCAGTCCATGGTCTGCCAAGACCAGTTTAGTAACGATATACAGTAGTGCAATGAATTAACCAAGATTAGAGCCTGAATTGATTATTAGTAAAGAAAGAAAAATAAAGGCAAAAAAAGGCAAAAGAAACCACCAATAGTGCAAAGAGAACTGCAAGGACTATATTTCAAAGTGAATACAGCAGCCATCTTGGAATGGTAAATTACACACAGTAAAGACCATAGAAAGACCATGTATATGGCAGAAAGGAAAGGCAAAGGAAAAAAGAATAACCAGATAAGAGAATATTTACAAGGAATAAATAAAGAATAATTATAATAAAATGAATAAGGTAGGCCAGAGTAGGGCATACAAGAAATTAATAAACAAGAAAAACGAGATCAAAAGTATATAAGCAGCGAACCAAATTTCATTACTTATTTGGTGTATATAAGCTGCATCCTTTTTTCTTTTTTTTCAGTAACGCAAGGCACATACGATCATAGGTAATAAACATCGTAAATAATAACAGATTATATGATGCATACAAAGCCTTACTAATTCCATTTAGACAGAGTGATTCACAAATGAAGCAGCCAGAGTATATAGTGCTAGCATAACCTGTTTGGGAAACAACACTACCCCAAAAAATAATGTAGTTCCTTATCCGTGTTATGTCCTGCCTCGGTTGCCCTAAGTCTGCATATCCACTTTGCCTCCTTTTGTCGCACCAGGAGTTCCCTATTCCCCCCTCTATTGGTAATAGGGACATGATCTATTCCATGGAACCAGAAATCATCACTGTTTACATGTGCAAGTCTATAGTGTTCACTCAAGGGATATCTCCGATCTTTATTTACAATGGCCCGACGATGTTCCTGTATTCGGACTTTTAATGGGCGGATTGTACTACCAACATAAATGATGTCACAATTACATCCTATTATGTAAACAACATGAGTAGTATTGCAATTAATAAAGTGCAATATATCATACTTAACGCAAGTGTTATAGCAGAAATTGGAAATTTTGTTCCTTCCATGTGGACACATGTTACATGTTCCACAGGTGAAAAAACCTTTTGGTTTAACTGGCAACCACGTTTCCCTCGGAGTGGTAACGTAACTGGGACATAAAAAGTTGCGCAGTGACCTGCCTCTTCTATATGTAACCGATGGAAAATCAGTGAGACAGCTCTTAAGTGATGGAACCTCTCCAAGTACACTCCAGTTCTTCTTTAGGATGTTAAAGACCTTCGGACTATTGGCATTATACTGTGTAATAAACCTAACTGGATTAGCATCAGGTTTCTTCTTTTTCTGGGATGGTCCTAGGGTGTCTTCTCTAGTCCGACATTTTACTTTTTCAATGGCTTTATCCACAACCTCCCTCGTGTACCCCCTCTGTAAGAATCTAGTACTGGACTCTGAGATGTTATTGAGGAAAGTGTCATCATCGCTGCAATTCCTACGGATTCTAATCATTTCCCCATAGGGGATGTTGTTAACAACAGAGCGAGCATGGGCACTGTTCGCATGAAGGATCCCATTACAGGCTGTGTCTTTCCTGTGAAGGGTGCTGTGTATTTTCCCTTCTTTTATAAAGAATTTAATATCCAAGAAGTTGATACTATCTTTACCAAAAGCCATTGTAAATTTGACATTATATTGATTGTTGTTCAGGTACATAAAGTACTCATTCAATTCTTCCACTGAACCAGACCAGAGACAGATAACATCGTCGATGTACCTCCCCCAAAAGACTATGTGATCAGTCCAGGGGGAGGCACCTCTGCCCCAGGCATGCTCCCTCTCAAACCACCCCATAAAAAGGCAGGCATAAGAGGGAGCAAACCTGGAACCCATCGCAGTACCAAGGGTTTGTTGGAACCAACATCTGTCAAAGAGGAAAAAGTTGTTACACAGAATAATGTCAATCATCTCCATGATCATCTCATTGAAGGAAAACTGGTCAGCATTCTCTTTGTCCAAAAAGGACTGGATGGCCGAAAGCCCAAGATCCTTGCGGATACACGTGTAGAGGCTTTCTACATCAAAAGTTACAAAAAGTAATTCTTCCGACCATTCAAAATCCTTAAATTTAACCAGTATATCCTTACTGTCCCTTATGTATGACGGGAGGTTTACAACATATTTTTGCAATCTCAGGTCAACAAATTCAGAAATCCTCTCAGTGGGTGAACCTACCCCCGAGATAATTGGACGCCCAGGTGGGAAGGCATTGGGTTTGTGTATTTTAGGAAGGATGTATATGCATGGAAAGCTGGGACAGTCAACTCTAAGGTATCGGAATTCGTCTTCTGTAAGTAGCATCACATCCTTCCATTCATTCAATTTGATGTTAATCATGATAGTTAACTTCTCAATCGGGTTACCAGAGACCCTCTTATAACAGGACTCATTGCTAACCTGGCGGTGGATCTCATTCATGTAGTCATCGTGGTTCATAATCACAACATTACCGCCCTTATCCGCCTCCCTAATAACAATGCTCTTATCTTGTTTTAAGCGATTGAGGGCTTTTCTCTCTTGTGCGGTAATGTTGTGAGTGCGCCACGGTGTGAATCTTTTGTTAGTCTCCATCTTATACAGATCTTCACTTACTTTATCATAAAAAACATCTATGTTGCGATGATAGTTCATGACCGGTGTAAATTTGGATTTGGGTTTTAAACCACTGTCTTGGGTATAGTTCTGTGGTATATCCAAATCACTAATTAAAGAAAGTATGTCACATTGTTCATCATCATCGAGTGTCATAAGACAATGAATGTCCCTTACGTCTGCGACCGTATGGGTCATAGGTAGTGAGGGCGCAGAGTGTTGAGGAGTCTGCGGAAAAATTTTGGAGAAATGATCTTTTAATTTAAGAATCCTCACAAATTTAAAAAGGTCTATATGTACGTTTGTAATATCCCCACCCTGTGTTGGACAGAAATTCAAACCCCGCCTTAAAACGGCAACTTCATCCTTGTCAAATGTTTTATTGGACAAATTAACAATTTCCAAACTTTCACCAGGCTGTACATCATTACATAAGAAATTTTGAACACGAGTGTCATTTACTTCTTGACCTGTCCCACCGTGTTCCCTTTTCCCTTTGTACCTGCCTTTGCCCCTACGACCTCCCCGCCGGGTTTTGGCATCTCTCTCTTTTGTTGTAATCTGCTGCTGATTCGCAACTTCGCCATTTCCTTTTGAAATGAGGAAGTTGCTTCTCCTAAAGGGACCTCACGAGATAAGTCTGACGTGGTACTCTCTAGAGAGGAAGACGAGACGCCGCTGATGGAACGGGTGTCATCACTCTCCTCCCTACTTTCTCTTGTTCTTTTTTTGTCCTCTGAACCCAGTATGTTATCAAATTTTCTGGCGAATGTATAAACCCGCCCGTCTTTATAGTCTCGATCGTCTCTTTTTATTTTCTTAAGTTTTTTATCCTTTAAATACAGTTGATGTTCCTCCATAACTTTTTTCAAGATAGCAAAATTTTTTTCAATTAGATCCTTTTGTTCAATTTCATTAATCTCCCTTTCCAAATTCTCTATCTCGGACTGAAGCTTCTCACCCTTCTCCTTAGCATGTTTAATTAGTATCTGCATCATCGTAACCGATGCACTTTCAAGGTTACCCTCCCAATCTTTTAAAAGCTCACTGCTGAGATCCTCAAACGTCGGGAAGATTAGGATTCTAAGACCTCTAGGTACTTTCTTGTTGTCTAAGTACTGTTGGAGCGTCACCCCATCCCACCAACGGGATAATTCTTGTTTTCTTAACCGCTCCAATCTAAGGAATAGTGTTTTGAGGCTAGTGCTAGTGGGAGCATCTGGTTGTGATGTAGATTTTGTATTATCAGTACCGAATAGGTTGAGGGCCATTTCCTCCCTCCCATCTTGAAATTTCTGCATTGTAATGATTAAATATGAAACAAGGAAACAGTGCAAAACAGTCCAAACAAATCATACAAAAACAAAGCAAACCCAACGACGGACCAAGGTCAAGCACTTGTATTCCTACTGTTTTTTCTTATTACAAAGGTACACTATGTTTGTGTACGTGGTGCAACAACTTCCAACACCCGTCGTTGTTAGGTGCGGGACAAGACCAAAAGTTTATACATAATGGAAGGTGCACTCAAATAACCAGGTCCAAATTGATATGTATTCCAAAAAGATCTTCTCTTGATCTTCGTATTTATTAAGCAAACAAGGCAGCCAACGCGTTTCGTTCCTAACACACAGGAACTTCTTCAGGGCTGAAAACAATACATAAAGTAACGTATAAAAAACACACACACCGACATATAAAAGTACAATACACTTACATCACAACGTATAGAAAACATTATCAAACCATAATAACCATGATTACAAAACAAAAAAGCGACCCAACATAAGACATGTATATACATATATATATCAAATACATATAAAATCAGCGAACGTTTGGTATAAAAACAGTTAATCTAATCTGTATTCATCTGTATCAGAGAGTGATAGATACGCAGTATAAATAACATAGACATAACACAAAAGTTGCAAGCGGAGAAGGGAAAGGACAAAGAAAAAAGAAAGAAAAACCAAAAAATATATCACAAAAGGACTTCACAATAGTCAAAGTAATTATTAAAGATTAAAAGAATCTATATTCCTGTATATGTCCCAAGTGTAGGCTAATTTGGTAAGTTGCTAATACTAACAGTATGCTGAATAAGCAACGAGGGAAGAAGGTGGGTTGCGCGGAGGGGAAGGAAATGTGAATTGTAAAAGGGGGGGTTAAAAGCGATGGATTCGGCTCACCACAGAGTAGGTAACTTATGTATTTCTATTCCAAATTCATAGAGTAAGGGAAAACCCAGATCACAGCGTCGAACCGTACAGTAGGTGTGTAGTAGCACATCTGAAACATAAATATAAGAAAGCCCAACAGTGTCATGGGCAAAAACAAGCCAAATAGCATTATAAGTAGAAAAAACGTATATCCTACATAAGCAGCATATGAATAAAAAGCTAATTTCAATACGGGGTACACTTACCCACAGGTATAAAAACGAAGGCAAGATCTTATTATAACAGTCACGTGTAGACATAGGTCAGGTAGGTCATAAATTCATAGTTGTACCAAGTAATCTAAAAAAGAATCAAAAAACAAGAGGTCTCACCACCTGATATGTGTTCAACCAATGAAAACGTAAATAAAAACATCGTGTCATTCTCGACACTCAATTCAGAAATGTGCCCAATAACACATACAAATGAAAGGGCGTCAATGTGTTTAAAGCAATTGAAAATATAAAAACCCATAAGTAATAAAAACGGGCAATAATCATGTCGAAATCCATCACAAAGTAACCCATTAGGTTTGTGACCAATAAGCCAGTATACAAACCATTATATGTATATGTCAGAGGCCAAAGGGTTAGAGAAACGTAACATATAGAATAATAAAATGTATGTGCACCCCCATTGTCCTTAGTCTAAAAACCGACCCACAAATCTAATGTGGCGAACATATTACAGCGCCACAGTAAGCAAGTAGCACATTATAATCCTTTAGCAAGCAGCAACACGTGCATCGTTTGAAATATTGAGAAACGAAGAAAAACGGCATTAGCATGTTTGCTCCACCGAGCCTAAAGGAACCACCTTGCGGAGACACCCAAGTAAGCTACAGCTGTAACCAAAACGTAACATCCCAATATAAAGGGGATAATCTGATGAAAATTCACCCCCCTGGTGATCTATCCATATAAAGCGACCCGCGCACAAGTACTCACCTCCGTATTCGTAAAGCAACCAGCGGCATGATAACCAGCAGCGGAGCGGCGAAGCAAGCAGACCTGCACATCCCGGTCGGTTTAAATACACCGGCCAAGTATAACCACGCGTAATTGGCTGACGTGTAGAATGAACATAATAAAGGGACAAGACCAAGTGCCTAAATGCGCCGCCATCATGGAATGGCCTAATTTGGTATGCATACCCATTGCAGTCCATGGTCTGCCAAGACCAGTTTAGTAACGATATACAGTAGTGCAATGAATTAACCAAGATTAGAGCCTGAATTGATTATTAGTAAAGAAAGAAAAATAAAGGCAAAAAAAGGCAAAAGAAACCACCAATAGTGCAAAGAGAACTGCAAGGACTATATTTCAAAGTGAATACAGCAGCCATCTTGGAATGGTAAATTACACACAGTAAAGACCATAGAAAGACCATGTATATGGCAGAAAGGAAAGGCAAAGGAAAAAAGAATAACCAGATAAGAGAATATTTACAAGGAATAAATAAAGAATAATTATAATAAAATGAATAAGGTAGGCCAGAGTAGGGCATACAAGAAATTAATAAACAAGAAAAACGAGATCAAAAGTATATAAGCAGCGAACCAAATTTCATTACTTATTTGGTGTATATAAGCTGCATCCTTTTTTCTTTTTTTTCAGTAACGCAAGGCACATACGATCATAGGTAATAAACATCGTAAATAATAACAGATTATATGATGCATACAAAGCCTTACTAATTCCATTTAGACAGAGTGATTCACAAATGAAGCAGCCAGAGTATATAGTGCTAGCATAACCTGTTTGGGAAACAACACTACCCCAAAAAATAATGTAGTTCCTTATCCGTGTTATGTCCTGCCTCGGTTGCCCTAAGTCTGCATATCCACTTTGCCTCCTTTTGTCGCACCAGGAGTTCCCTATTCCCCCCTCTATTGGTAATAGGGACATGATCTATTCCATGGAACCAGAAATCATCACTGTTTACATGTGCAAGTCTATAGTGTTCACTCAAGGGATATCTCCGATCTTTATTTACAATGGCCCGACGATGTTCCTGTATTCGGACTTTTAATGGGCGGATTGTACTACCAACATAAATGATGTCACAATTACATCCTATTATGTAAACAACATGAGTAGTATTGCAATTAATAAAGTGCAATATATCATACTTAACGCAAGTGTTATAGCAGAAATTGGAAATTTTGTTCCTTCCATGTGGACACATGTTACATGTTCCACAGGTGAAAAAACCTTTTGGTTTAACTGGCAACCACGTTTCCCTCGGAGTGGTAACGTAACTGGGACATAAAAAGTTGCGCAGTGACCTGCCTCTTCTATATGTAACCGATGGAAAATCAGTGAGACAGCTCTTAAGTGATGGAACCTCTCCAAGTACACTCCAGTTCTTCTTTAGGATGTTAAAGACCTTCGGACTATTGGCATTATACTGTGTAATAAACCTAACTGGATTAGCATCAGGTTTCTTCTTTTTCTGGGATGGTCCTAGGGTGTCTTCTCTAGTCCGACATTTTACTTTTTCAATGGCTTTATCCACAACCTCCCTCGTGTACCCCCTCTGTAAGAATCTAGTACTGGACTCTGAGATGTTATTGAGGAAAGTGTCATCATCGCTGCAATTCCTACGGATTCTAATCATTTCCCCATAGGGGATGTTGTTAACAACAGAGCGAGCATGGGCACTGTTCGCATGAAGGATCCCATTACAGGCTGTGTCTTTCCTGTGAAGGGTGCTGTGTATTTTCCCTTCTTTTATAAAGAATTTAATATCCAAGAAGTTGATACTATCTTTACCAAAAGCCATTGTAAATTTGACATTATATTGATTGTTGTTCAGGTACATAAAGTACTCATTCAATTCTTCCACTGAACCAGACCAGAGACAGATAACATCGTCGATGTACCTCCCCCAAAAGACTATGTGATCAGTCCAGGGGGAGGCACCTCTGCCCCAGGCATGCTCCCTCTCAAACCACCCCATAAAAAGGCAGGCATAAGAGGGAGCAAACCTGGAACCCATCGCAGTACCAAGGGTTTGTTGGAACCAACATCTGTCAAAGAGGAAAAAGTTGTTACACAGAATAATGTCAATCATCTCCATGATCATCTCATTGAAGGAAAACTGGTCAGCATTCTCTTTGTCCAAAAAGGACTGGATGGCCGAAAGCCCAAGATCCTTGCGGATACACGTGTAGAGGCTTTCTACATCAAAAGTTACAAAAAGTAATTCTTCCGACCATTCAAAATCCTTAAATTTAACCAGTATATCCTTACTGTCCCTTATGTATGACGGGAGGTTTACAACATATTTTTGCAATCTCAGGTCAACAAATTCAGAAATCCTCTCAGTGGGTGAACCTACCCCCGAGATAATTGGACGCCCAGGTGGGAAGGCATTGGGTTTGTGTATTTTAGGAAGGATGTATATGCATGGAAAGCTGGGACAGTCAACTCTAAGGTATCGGAATTCGTCTTCTGTAAGTAGCATCACATCCTTCCATTCATTCAATTTGATGTTAATCATGATAGTTAACTTCTCAATCGGGTTACCAGAGACCCTCTTATAACAGGACTCATTGCTAACCTGGCGGTGGATCTCATTCATGTAGTCATCGTGGTTCATAATCACAACATTACCGCCCTTATCCGCCTCCCTAATAACAATGCTCTTATCTTGTTTTAAGCGATTGAGGGCTTTTCTCTCTTGTGCGGTAATGTTGTGAGTGCGCCACGGTGTGAATCTTTTGTTAGTCTCCATCTTATACAGATCTTCACTTACTTTATCATAAAAAACATCTATGTTGCGATGATAGTTCATGACCGGTGTAAATTTGGATTTGGGTTTTAAACCACTGTCTTGGGTATAGTTCTGTGGTATATCCAAATCACTAATTAAAGAAAGTATGTCACATTGTTCATCATCATCGAGTGTCATAAGACAATGAATGTCCCTTACGTCTGCGACCGTATGGGTCATAGGTAGTGAGGGCGCAGAGTGTTGAGGAGTCTGCGGAAAAATTTTGGAGAAATGATCTTTTAATTTAAGAATCCTCACAAATTTAAAAAGGTCTATATGTACGTTTGTAATATCCCCACCCTGTGTTGGACAGAAATTCAAACCCCGCCTTAAAACGGCAACTTCATCCTTGTCAAATGTTTTATTGGACAAATTAACAATTTCCAAACTTTCACCAGGCTGTACATCATTACATAAGAAATTTTGAACACGAGTGTCATTTACTTCTTGACCTGTCCCACCGTGTTCCCTTTTCCCTTTGTACCTGCCTTTGCCCCTACGACCTCCCCGCCGGGTTTTGGCATCTCTCTCTTTTGTTGTAATCTGCTGCTGATTCGCAACTTCGCCATTTCCTTTTGAAATGAGGAAGTTGCTTCTCCTAAAGGGACCTCACGAGATAAGTCTGACGTGGTACTCTCTAGAGAGGAAGACGAGACGCCGCTGATGGAACGGGTGTCATCACTCTCCTCCCTACTTTCTCTTGTTCTTTTTTTGTCCTCTGAACCCAGTATGTTATCAAATTTTCTGGCGAATGTATAAACCCGCCCGTCTTTATAGTCTCGATCGTCTCTTTTTATTTTCTTAAGTTTTTTATCCTTTAAATACAGTTGATGTTCCTCCATAACTTTTTTCAAGATAGCAAAATTTTTTTCAATTAGATCCTTTTGTTCAATTTCATTAATCTCCCTTTCCAAATTCTCTATCTCGGACTGAAGCTTCTCACCCTTCTCCTTAGCATGTTTAATTAGTATCTGCATCATCGTAACCGATGCACTTTCAAGGTTACCCTCCCAATCTTTTAAAAGCTCACTGCTGAGATCCTCAAACGTCGGGAAGATTAGGATTCTAAGACCTCTAGGTACTTTCTTGTTGTCTAAGTACTGTTGGAGCGTCACCCCATCCCACCAACGGGATAATTCTTGTTTTCTTAACCGCTCCAATCTAAGGAATAGTGTTTTGAGGCTAGTGCTAGTGGGAGCATCTGGTTGTGATGTAGATTTTGTATTATCAGTACCGAATAGGTTGAGGGCCATTTCCTCCCTCCCATCTTGAAATTTCTGCATTGTAATGATTAAATATGAAACAAGGAAACAGTGCAAAACAGTCCAAACAAATCATACAAAAACAAAGCAAACCCAACGACGGACCAAGGTCAAGCACTTGTATTCCTACTGTTTTTTCTTATTACAAAGGTACACTATGTTTGTGTACGTGGTGCAACAACTTCCAACACCCGTCGTTGTTAGGTGCGGGACAAGACCAAAAGTTTATACATAATGGAAGGTGCACTCAAATAACCAGGTCCAAATTGATATGTATTCCAAAAAGATCTTCTCTTGATCTTCGTATTTATTAAGCAAACAAGGCAGCCAACGCGTTTCGTTCCTAACACACAGGAACTTCTTCAGGGCTGAAAACAATACATAAAGTAACGTATAAAAAACACACACACCGACATATAAAAGTACAATACACTTACATCACAACGTATAGAAAACATTATCAAACCATAATAACCATGATTACAAAACAAAAAAGCGACCCAACATAAGACATGTATATACATATATATATCAAATACATATAAAATCAGCGAACGTTTGGTATAAAAACAGTTAATCTAATCTGTATTCATCTGTATCAGAGAGTGATAGATACGCAGTATAAATAACATAGACATAACACAAAAGTTGCAAGCGGAGAAGGGAAAGGACAAAGAAAAAAGAAAGAAAAACCAAAAAATATATCACAAAAGGACTTCACAATAGTCAAAGTAATTATTAAAGATTAAAAGAATCTATATTCCTGTATATGTCCCAAGTGTAGGCTAATTTGGTAAGTTGCTAATACTAACAGTATGCTGAATAAGCAACGAGGGAAGAAGGTGGGTTGCGCGGAGGGGAAGGAAATGTGAATTGTAAAAGGGGGGGTTAAAAGCGATGGATTCGGCTCACCACAGAGTAGGTAACTTATGTATTTCTATTCCAAATTCATAGAGTAAGGGAAAACCCAGATCACAGCGTCGAACCGTACAGTAGGTGTGTAGTAGCACATCTGAAACATAAATATAAGAAAGCCCAACAGTGTCATGGGCAAAAACAAGCCAAATAGCATTATAAGTAGAAAAAACGTATATCCTACATAAGCAGCATATGAATAAAAAGCTAATTTCAATACGGGGTACACTTACCCACAGGTATAAAAACGAAGGCAAGATCTTATTATAACAGTCACGTGTAGACATAGGTCAGGTAGGTCATAAATTCATAGTTGTACCAAGTAATCTAAAAAAGAATCAAAAAACAAGAGGTCTCACCACCTGATATGTGTTCAACCAATGAAAACGTAAATAAAAACATCGTGTCATTCTCGACACTCAATTCAGAAATGTGCCCAATAACACATACAAATGAAAGGGCGTCAATGTGTTTAAAGCAATTGAAAATATAAAAACCCATAAGTAATAAAAACGGGCAATAATCATGTCGAAATCCATCACAAAGTAACCCATTAGGTTTGTGACCAATAAGCCAGTATACAAACCATTATATGTATATGTCAGAGGCCAAAGGGTTAGAGAAACGTAACATATAGAATAATAAAATGTATGTGCACCCCCATTGTCCTTAGTCTAAAAACCGACCCACAAATCTAATGTGGCGAACATATTACAGCGCCACAGTAAGCAAGTAGCACATTATAATCCTTTAGCAAGCAGCAACACGTGCATCGTTTGAAATATTGAGAAACGAAGAAAAACGGCATTAGCATGTTTGCTCCACCGAGCCTAAAGGAACCACCTTGCGGAGACACCCAAGTAAGCTACAGCTGTAACCAAAACGTAACATCCCAATATAAAGGGGATAATCTGATGAAAATTCACCCCCCTGGTGATCTATCCATATAAAGCGACCCGCGCACAAGTACTCACCTCCGTATTCGTAAAGCAACCAGCGGCATGATAACCAGCAGCGGAGCGGCGAAGCAAGCAGACCTGCACATCCCGGTCGGTTTAAATACACCGGCCAAGTATAACCACGCGTAATTGGCTGACGTGTAGAATGAACATAATAAAGGGACAAGACCAAGTGCCTAAATGCGCCGCCATCATGGAATGGCCTAATTTGGTATGCATACCCATTGCAGTCCATGGTCTGCCAAGACCAGTTTAGTAACGATATACAGTAGTGCAATGAATTAACCAAGATTAGAGCCTGAATTGATTATTAGTAAAGAAAGAAAAATAAAGGCAAAAAAAGGCAAAAGAAACCACCAATAGTGCAAAGAGAACTGCAAGGACTATATTTCAAAGTGAATACAGCAGCCATCTTGGAATGGTAAATTACACACAGTAAAGACCATAGAAAGACCATGTATATGGCAGAAAGGAAAGGCAAAGGAAAAAAGAATAACCAGATAAGAGAATATTTACAAGGAATAAATAAAGAATAATTATAATAAAATGAATAAGGTAGGCCAGAGTAGGGCATACAAGAAATTAATAAACAAGAAAAACGAGATCAAAAGTATATAAGCAGCGAACCAAATTTCATTACTTATTTGGTGTATATAAGCTGCATCCTTTTTTCTTTTTTTTCAGTAACGCAAGGCACATACGATCATAGGTAATAAACATCGTAAATAATAACAGATTATATGATGCATACAAAGCCTTACTAATTCCATTTAGACAGAGTGATTCACAAATGAAGCAGCCAGAGTATATAGTGCTAGCATAACCTGTTTGGGAAACAACACTACCCCAAAAAATAATGTAGTTCCTTATCCGTGTTATGTCCTGCCTCGGTTGCCCTAAGTCTGCATATCCACTTTGCCTCCTTTTGTCGCACCAGGAGTTCCCTATTCCCCCCTCTATTGGTAATAGGGACATGATCTATTCCATGGAACCAGAAATCATCACTGTTTACATGTGCAAGTCTATAGTGTTCACTCAAGGGATATCTCCGATCTTTATTTACAATGGCCCGACGATGTTCCTGTATTCGGACTTTTAATGGGCGGATTGTACTACCAACATAAATGATGTCACAATTACATCCTATTATGTAAACAACATGAGTAGTATTGCAATTAATAAAGTGCAATATATCATACTTAACGCAAGTGTTATAGCAGAAATTGGAAATTTTGTTCCTTCCATGTGGACACATGTTACATGTTCCACAGGTGAAAAAACCTTTTGGTTTAACTGGCAACCACGTTTCCCTCGGAGTGGTAACGTAACTGGGACATAAAAAGTTGCGCAGTGACCTGCCTCTTCTATATGTAACCGATGGAAAATCAGTGAGACAGCTCTTAAGTGATGGAACCTCTCCAAGTACACTCCAGTTCTTCTTTAGGATGTTAAAGACCTTCGGACTATTGGCATTATACTGTGTAATAAACCTAACTGGATTAGCATCAGGTTTCTTCTTTTTCTGGGATGGTCCTAGGGTGTCTTCTCTAGTCCGACATTTTACTTTTTCAATGGCTTTATCCACAACCTCCCTCGTGTACCCCCTCTGTAAGAATCTAGTACTGGACTCTGAGATGTTATTGAGGAAAGTGTCATCATCGCTGCAATTCCTACGGATTCTAATCATTTCCCCATAGGGGATGTTGTTAACAACAGAGCGAGCATGGGCACTGTTCGCATGAAGGATCCCATTACAGGCTGTGTCTTTCCTGTGAAGGGTGCTGTGTATTTTCCCTTCTTTTATAAAGAATTTAATATCCAAGAAGTTGATACTATCTTTACCAAAAGCCATTGTAAATTTGACATTATATTGATTGTTGTTCAGGTACATAAAGTACTCATTCAATTCTTCCACTGAACCAGACCAGAGACAGATAACATCGTCGATGTACCTCCCCCAAAAGACTATGTGATCAGTCCAGGGGGAGGCACCTCTGCCCCAGGCATGCTCCCTCTCAAACCACCCCATAAAAAGGCAGGCATAAGAGGGAGCAAACCTGGAACCCATCGCAGTACCAAGGGTTTGTTGGAACCAACATCTGTCAAAGAGGAAAAAGTTGTTACACAGAATAATGTCAATCATCTCCATGATCATCTCATTGAAGGAAAACTGGTCAGCATTCTCTTTGTCCAAAAAGGACTGGATGGCCGAAAGCCCAAGATCCTTGCGGATACACGTGTAGAGGCTTTCTACATCAAAAGTTACAAAAAGTAATTCTTCCGACCATTCAAAATCCTTAAATTTAACCAGTATATCCTTACTGTCCCTTATGTATGACGGGAGGTTTACAACATATTTTTGCAATCTCAGGTCAACAAATTCAGAAATCCTCTCAGTGGGTGAACCTACCCCCGAGATAATTGGACGCCCAGGTGGGAAGGCATTGGGTTTGTGTATTTTAGGAAGGATGTATATGCATGGAAAGCTGGGACAGTCAACTCTAAGGTATCGGAATTCGTCTTCTGTAAGTAGCATCACATCCTTCCATTCATTCAATTTGATGTTAATCATGATAGTTAACTTCTCAATCGGGTTACCAGAGACCCTCTTATAACAGGACTCATTGCTAACCTGGCGGTGGATCTCATTCATGTAGTCATCGTGGTTCATAATCACAACATTACCGCCCTTATCCGCCTCCCTAATAACAATGCTCTTATCTTGTTTTAAGCGATTGAGGGCTTTTCTCTCTTGTGCGGTAATGTTGTGAGTGCGCCACGGTGTGAATCTTTTGTTAGTCTCCATCTTATACAGATCTTCACTTACTTTATCATAAAAAACATCTATGTTGCGATGATAGTTCATGACCGGTGTAAATTTGGATTTGGGTTTTAAACCACTGTCTTGGGTATAGTTCTGTGGTATATCCAAATCACTAATTAAAGAAAGTATGTCACATTGTTCATCATCATCGAGTGTCATAAGACAATGAATGTCCCTTACGTCTGCGACCGTATGGGTCATAGGTAGTGAGGGCGCAGAGTGTTGAGGAGTCTGCGGAAAAATTTTGGAGAAATGATCTTTTAATTTAAGAATCCTCACAAATTTAAAAAGGTCTATATGTACGTTTGTAATATCCCCACCCTGTGTTGGACAGAAATTCAAACCCCGCCTTAAAACGGCAACTTCATCCTTGTCAAATGTTTTATTGGACAAATTAACAATTTCCAAACTTTCACCAGGCTGTACATCATTACATAAGAAATTTTGAACACGAGTGTCATTTACTTCTTGACCTGTCCCACCGTGTTCCCTTTTCCCTTTGTACCTGCCTTTGCCCCTACGACCTCCCCGCCGGGTTTTGGCATCTCTCTCTTTTGTTGTAATCTGCTGCTGATTCGCAACTTCGCCATTTCCTTTTGAAATGAGGAAGTTGCTTCTCCTAAAGGGACCTCACGAGATAAGTCTGACGTGGTACTCTCTAGAGAGGAAGACGAGACGCCGCTGATGGAACGGGTGTCATCACTCTCCTCCCTACTTTCTCTTGTTCTTTTTTTGTCCTCTGAACCCAGTATGTTATCAAATTTTCTGGCGAATGTATAAACCCGCCCGTCTTTATAGTCTCGATCGTCTCTTTTTATTTTCTTAAGTTTTTTATCCTTTAAATACAGTTGATGTTCCTCCATAACTTTTTTCAAGATAGCAAAATTTTTTTCAATTAGATCCTTTTGTTCAATTTCATTAATCTCCCTTTCCAAATTCTCTATCTCGGACTGAAGCTTCTCACCCTTCTCCTTAGCATGTTTAATTAGTATCTGCATCATCGTAACCGATGCACTTTCAAGGTTACCCTCCCAATCTTTTAAAAGCTCACTGCTGAGATCCTCAAACGTCGGGAAGATTAGGATTCTAAGACCTCTAGGTACTTTCTTGTTGTCTAAGTACTGTTGGAGCGTCACCCCATCCCACCAACGGGATAATTCTTGTTTTCTTAACCGCTCCAATCTAAGGAATAGTGTTTTGAGGCTAGTGCTAGTGGGAGCATCTGGTTGTGATGTAGATTTTGTATTATCAGTACCGAATAGGTTGAGGGCCATTTCCTCCCTCCCATCTTGAAATTTCTGCATTGTAATGATTAAATATGAAACAAGGAAACAGTGCAAAACAGTCCAAACAAATCATACAAAAACAAAGCAAACCCAACGACGGACCAAGGTCAAGCACTTGTATTCCTACTGTTTTTTCTTATTACAAAGGTACACTATGTTTGTGTACGTGGTGCAACAACTTCCAACACCCGTCGTTGTTAGGTGCGGGACAAGACCAAAAGTTTATACATAATGGAAGGTGCACTCAAATAACCAGGTCCAAATTGATATGTATTCCAAAAAGATCTTCTCTTGATCTTCGTATTTATTAAGCAAACAAGGCAGCCAACGCGTTTCGTTCCTAACACACAGGAACTTCTTCAGGGCTGAAAACAATACATAAAGTAACGTATAAAAAACACACACACCGACATATAAAAGTACAATACACTTACATCACAACGTATAGAAAACATTATCAAACCATAATAACCATGATTACAAAACAAAAAAGCGACCCAACATAAGACATGTATATACATATATATATCAAATACATATAAAATCAGCGAACGTTTGGTATAAAAACAGTTAATCTAATCTGTATTCATCTGTATCAGAGAGTGATAGATACGCAGTATAAATAACATAGACATAACACAAAAGTTGCAAGCGGAGAAGGGAAAGGACAAAGAAAAAAGAAAGAAAAACCAAAAAATATATCACAAAAGGACTTCACAATAGTCAAAGTAATTATTAAAGATTAAAAGAATCTATATTCCTGTATATGTCCCAAGTGTAGGCTAATTTGGTAAGTTGCTAATACTAACAGTATGCTGAATAAGCAACGAGGGAAGAAGGTGGGTTGCGCGGAGGGGAAGGAAATGTGAATTGTAAAAGGGGGGGTTAAAAGCGATGGATTCGGCTCACCACAGAGTAGGTAACTTATGTATTTCTATTCCAAATTCATAGAGTAAGGGAAAACCCAGATCACAGCGTCGAACCGTACAGTAGGTGTGTAGTAGCACATCTGAAACATAAATATAAGAAAGCCCAACAGTGTCATGGGCAAAAACAAGCCAAATAGCATTATAAGTAGAAAAAACGTATATCCTACATAAGCAGCATATGAATAAAAAGCTAATTTCAATACGGGGTACACTTACCCACAGGTATAAAAACGAAGGCAAGATCTTATTATAACAGTCACGTGTAGACATAGGTCAGGTAGGTCATAAATTCATAGTTGTACCAAGTAATCTAAAAAAGAATCAAAAAACAAGAGGTCTCACCACCTGATATGTGTTCAACCAATGAAAACGTAAATAAAAACATCGTGTCATTCTCGACACTCAATTCAGAAATGTGCCCAATAACACATACAAATGAAAGGGCGTCAATGTGTTTAAAGCAATTGAAAATATAAAAACCCATAAGTAATAAAAACGGGCAATAATCATGTCGAAATCCATCACAAAGTAACCCATTAGGTTTGTGACCAATAAGCCAGTATACAAACCATTATATGTATATGTCAGAGGCCAAAGGGTTAGAGAAACGTAACATATAGAATAATAAAATGTATGTGCACCCCCATTGTCCTTAGTCTAAAAACCGACCCACAAATCTAATGTGGCGAACATATTACAGCGCCACAGTAAGCAAGTAGCACATTATAATCCTTTAGCAAGCAGCAACACGTGCATCGTTTGAAATATTGAGAAACGAAGAAAAACGGCATTAGCATGTTTGCTCCACCGAGCCTAAAGGAACCACCTTGCGGAGACACCCAAGTAAGCTACAGCTGTAACCAAAACGTAACATCCCAATATAAAGGGGATAATCTGATGAAAATTCACCCCCCTGGTGATCTATCCATATAAAGCGACCCGCGCACAAGTACTCACCTCCGTATTCGTAAAGCAACCAGCGGCATGATAACCAGCAGCGGAGCGGCGAAGCAAGCAGACCTGCACATCCCGGTCGGTTTAAATACACCGGCCAAGTATAACCACGCGTAATTGGCTGACGTGTAGAATGAACATAATAAAGGGACAAGACCAAGTGCCTAAATGCGCCGCCATCATGGAATGGCCTAATTTGGTATGCATACCCATTGCAGTCCATGGTCTGCCAAGACCAGTTTAGTAACGATATACAGTAGTGCAATGAATTAACCAAGATTAGAGCCTGAATTGATTATTAGTAAAGAAAGAAAAATAAAGGCAAAAAAAGGCAAAAGAAACCACCAATAGTGCAAAGAGAACTGCAAGGACTATATTTCAAAGTGAATACAGCAGCCATCTTGGAATGGTAAATTACACACAGTAAAGACCATAGAAAGACCATGTATATGGCAGAAAGGAAAGGCAAAGGAAAAAAGAATAACCAGATAAGAGAATATTTACAAGGAATAAATAAAGAATAATTATAATAAAATGAATAAGGTAGGCCAGAGTAGGGCATACAAGAAATTAATAAACAAGAAAAACGAGATCAAAAGTATATAAGCAGCGAACCAAATTTCATTACTTATTTGGTGTATATAAGCTGCATCCTTTTTTCTTTTTTTTCAGTAACGCAAGGCACATACGATCATAGGTAATAAACATCGTAAATAATAACAGATTATATGATGCATACAAAGCCTTACTAATTCCATTTAGACAGAGTGATTCACAAATGAAGCAGCCAGAGTATATAGTGCTAGCATAACCTGTTTGGGAAACAACACTACCCCAAAAAATAATGTAGTTCCTTATCCGTGTTAGGTCCTGCCTCGGTTGCCCTAAGTCTGCATATCCACTTTGCCTCCTTTTGTCGCACCAGGAGTTCCCTATTCCCCCCTCTATTGGTAATAGGGACATGATCTATTCCATGGAACCAGAAATCATCACTGTTTACATGTGCAAGTCTATAGTGTTCACTCAAGGGATATCTCCGATCTTTATTTACAATGGCCCGACGATGTTCCTGTATTCGGACTTTTAATGGGCGGATTGTACTACCAACATAAATGATGTCACAATTACATCCTATTATGTAAACAACATGAGTAGTATTGCAATTAATAAAGTGCAATATATCATACTTAACGCAAGTGTTATAGCAGAAATTGGAAATTTTGTTCCTTCCATGTGGACACATGTTACATGTTCCACAGGTGAAAAAACCTTTTGGTTTAACTGGCAACCACGTTTCCCTCGGAGTGGTAACGTAACTGGGACATAAAAAGTTGCGCAGTGACCTGCCTCTTCTATATGTAACCGATGGAAAATCAGTGAGACAGCTCTTAAGTGATGGAACCTCTCCAAGTACACTCCAGTTCTTCTTTAGGATGTTAAAGACCTTCGGACTATTGGCATTATACTGTGTAATAAACCTAACTGGATTAGCATCAGGTTTCTTCTTTTTCTGGGATGGTCCTAGGGTGTCTTCTCTAGTCCGACATTTTACTTTTTCAATGGCTTTATCCACAACCTCCCTCGTGTACCCCCTCTGTAAGAATCTAGTACTGGACTCTGAGATGTTATTGAGGAAAGTGTCATCATCGCTGCAATTCCTACGGATTCTAATCATTTCCCCATAGGGGATGTTGTTAACAACAGAGCGAGCATGGGCACTGTTCGCATGAAGGATCCCATTACAGGCTGTGTCTTTCCTGTGAAGGGTGCTGTGTATTTTCCCTTCTTTTATAAAGAATTTAATATCCAAGAAGTTGATACTATCTTTACCAAAAGCCATTGTAAATTTGACATTATATTGATTGTTGTTCAGGTACATAAAGTACTCATTCAATTCTTCCACTGAACCAGACCAGAGACAGATAACATCGTCGATGTACCTCCCCCAAAAGACTATGTGATCAGTCCAGGGGGAGGCACCTCTGCCCCAGGCATGCTCCCTCTCAAACCACCCCATAAAAAGGCAGGCATAAGAGGGAGCAAACCTGGAACCCATCGCAGTACCAAGGGTTTGTTGGAACCAACATCTGTCAAAGAGGAAAAAGTTGTTACACAGAATAATGTCAATCATCTCCATGATCATCTCATTGAAGGAAAACTGGTCAGCATTCTCTTTGTCCAAAAAGGACTGGATGGCCGAAAGCCCAAGATCCTTGCGGATACACGTGTAGAGGCTTTCTACATCAAAAGTTACAAAAAGTAATTCTTCCGACCATTCAAAATCCTTAAATTTAACCAGTATATCCTTACTGTCCCTTATGTATGACGGGAGGTTTACAACATATTTTTGCAATCTCAGGTCAACAAATTCAGAAATCCTCTCAGTGGGTGAACCTACCCCCGAGATAATTGGACGCCCAGGTGGGAAGGCATTGGGTTTGTGTATTTTAGGAAGGATGTATATGCATGGAAAGCTGGGACAGTCAACTCTAAGGTATCGGAATTCGTCTTCTGTAAGTAGCATCACATCCTTCCATTCATTCAATTTGATGTTAATCATGATAGTTAACTTCTCAATCGGGTTACCAGAGACCCTCTTATAACAGGACTCATTGCTAACCTGGCGGTGGATCTCATTCATGTAGTCATCGTGGTTCATAATCACAACATTACCGCCCTTATCCGCCTCCCTAATAACAATGCTCTTATCTTGTTTTAAGCGATTGAGGGCTTTTCTCTCTTGTGCGGTAATGTTGTGAGTGCGCCACGGTGTGAATCTTTTGTTAGTCTCCATCTTATACAGATCTTCACTTACTTTATCATAAAAAACATCTATGTTGCGATGATAGTTCATGACCGGTGTAAATTTGGATTTGGGTTTTAAACCACTGTCTTGGGTATAGTTCTGTGGTATATCCAAATCACTAATTAAAGAAAGTATGTCACATTGTTCATCATCATCGAGTGTCATAAGACAATGAATGTCCCTTACGTCTGCGACCGTATGGGTCATAGGTAGTGAGGGCGCAGAGTGTTGAGGAGTCTGCGGAAAAATTTTGGAGAAATGATCTTTTAATTTAAGAATCCTCACAAATTTAAAAAGGTCTATATGTACGTTTGTAATATCCCCACCCTGTGTTGGACAGAAATTCAAACCCCGCCTTAAAACGGCAACTTCATCCTTGTCAAATGTTTTATTGGACAAATTAACAATTTCCAAACTTTCACCAGGCTGTACATCATTACATAAGAAATTTTGAACACGAGTGTCATTTACTTCTTGACCTGTCCCACCGTGTTCCCTTTTCCCTTTGTACCTGCCTTTGCCCCTACGACCTCCCCGCCGGGTTTTGGCATCTCTCTCTTTTGTTGTAATCTGCTGCTGATTCGCAACTTCGCCATTTCCTTTTGAAATGAGGAAGTTGCTTCTCCTAAAGGGACCTCACGAGATAAGTCTGACGTGGTACTCTCTAGAGAGGAAGACGAGACGCCGCTGATGGAACGGGTGTCATCACTCTCCTCCCTACTTTCTCTTGTTCTTTTTTTGTCCTCTGAACCCAGTATGTTATCAAATTTTCTGGCGAATGTATAAACCCGCCCGTCTTTATAGTCTCGATCGTCTCTTTTTATTTTCTTAAGTTTTTTATCCTTTAAATACAGTTGATGTTCCTCCATAACTTTTTTCAAGATAGCAAAATTTTTTTCAATTAGATCCTTTTGTTCAATTTCATTAATCTCCCTTTCCAAATTCTCTATCTCGGACTGAAGCTTCTCACCCTTCTCCTTAGCATGTTTAATTAGTATCTGCATCATCGTAACCGATGCACTTTCAAGGTTACCCTCCCAATCTTTTAAAAGCTCACTGCTGAGATCCTCAAACGTCGGGAAGATTAGGATTCTAAGACCTCTAGGTACTTTCTTGTTGTCTAAGTACTGTTGGAGCGTCACCCCATCCCACCAACGGGATAATTCTTGTTTTCTTAACCGCTCCAATCTAAGGAATAGTGTTTTGAGGCTAGTGCTAGTGGGAGCATCTGGTTGTGATGTAGATTTTGTATTATCAGTACCGAATAGGTTGAGGGCCATTTCCTCCCTCCCATCTTGAAATTTCTGCATTGTAATGATTAAATATGAAACAAGGAAACAGTGCAAAACAGTCCAAACAAATCATACAAAAACAAAGCAAACCCAACGACGGACCAAGGTCAAGCACTTGTATTCCTACTGTTTTTTCTTATTACAAAGGTACACTATGTTTGTGTACGTGGTGCAACAACTTCCAACACCCGTCGTTGTTAGGTGCGGGACAAGACCAAAAGTTTATACATAATGGAAGGTGCACTCAAATAACCAGGTCCAAATTGATATGTATTCCAAAAAGATCTTCTCTTGATCTTCGTATTTATTAAGCAAACAAGGCAGCCAACGCGTTTCGTTCCTAACACACAGGAACTTCTTCAGGGCTGAAAACAATACATAAAGTAACGTATAAAAAACACACACACCGACATATAAAAGTACAATACACTTACATCACAACGTATAGAAAACATTATCAAACCATAATAACCATGATTACAAAACAAAAAAGCGACCCAACATAAGACATGTATATACATATATATATCAAATACATATAAAATCAGCGAACGTTTGGTATAAAAACAGTTAATCTAATCTGTATTCATCTGTATCAGAGAGTGATAGATACGCAGTATAAATAACATAGACATAACACAAAAGTTGCAAGCGGAGAAGGGAAAGGACAAAGAAAAAAGAAAGAAAAACCAAAAAATATATCACAAAAGGACTTCACAATAGTCAAAGTAATTATTAAAGATTAAAAGAATCTATATTCCTGTATATGTCCCAAGTGTAGGCTAATTTGGTAAGTTGCTAATACTAACAGTATGCTGAATAAGCAACGAGGGAAGAAGGTGGGTTGCGCGGAGGGGAAGGAAATGTGAATTGTAAAAGGGGGGGTTAAAAGCGATGGATTCGGCTCACCACAGAGTAGGTAACTTATGTATTTCTATTCCAAATTCATAGAGTAAGGGAAAACCCAGATCACAGCGTCGAACCGTACAGTAGGTGTGTAGTAGCACATCTGAAACATAAATATAAGAAAGCCCAACAGTGTCATGGGCAAAAACAAGCCAAATAGCATTATAAGTAGAAAAAACGTATATCCTACATAAGCAGCATATGAATAAAAAGCTAATTTCAATACGGGGTACACTTACCCACAGGTATAAAAACGAAGGCAAGATCTTATTATAACAGTCACGTGTAGACATAGGTCAGGTAGGTCATAAATTCATAGTTGTACCAAGTAATCTAAAAAAGAATCAAAAAACAAGAGGTCTCACCACCTGATATGTGTTCAACCAATGAAAACGTAAATAAAAACATCGTGTCATTCTCGACACTCAATTCAGAAATGTGCCCAATAACACATACAAATGAAAGGGCGTCAATGTGTTTAAAGCAATTGAAAATATAAAAACCCATAAGTAATAAAAACGGGCAATAATCATGTCGAAATCCATCACAAAGTAACCCATTAGGTTTGTGACCAATAAGCCAGTATACAAACCATTATATGTATATGTCAGAGGCCAAAGGGTTAGAGAAACGTAACATATAGAATAATAAAATGTATGTGCACCCCCATTGTCCTTAGTCTAAAAACCGACCCACAAATCTAATGTGGCGAACATATTACAGCGCCACAGTAAGCAAGTAGCACATTATAATCCTTTAGCAAGCAGCAACACGTGCATCGTTTGAAATATTGAGAAACGAAGAAAAACGGCATTAGCATGTTTGCTCCACCGAGCCTAAAGGAACCACCTTGCGGAGACACCCAAGTAAGCTACAGCTGTAACCAAAACGTAACATCCCAATATAAAGGGGATAATCTGATGAAAATTCACCCCCCTGGTGATCTATCCATATAAAGCGACCCGCGCACAAGTACTCACCTCCGTATTCGTAAAGCAACCAGCGGCATGATAACCAGCAGCGGAGCGGCGAAGCAAGCAGACCTGCACATCCCGGTCGGTTTAAATACACCGGCCAAGTATAACCACGCGTAATTGGCTGACGTGTAGAATGAACATAATAAAGGGACAAGACCAAGTGCCTAAATGCGCCGCCATCATGGAATGGCCTAATTTGGTATGCATACCCATTGCAGTCCATGGTCTGCCAAGACCAGTTTAGTAACGATATACAGTAGTGCAATGAATTAACCAAGATTAGAGCCTGAATTGATTATTAGTAAAGAAAGAAAAATAAAGGCAAAAAAAGGCAAAAGAAACCACCAATAGTGCAAAGAGAACTGCAAGGACTATATTTCAAAGTGAATACAGCAGCCATCTTGGAATGGTAAATTACACACAGTAAAGACCATAGAAAGACCATGTATATGGCAGAAAGGAAAGGCAAAGGAAAAAAGAATAACCAGATAAGAGAATATTTACAAGGAATAAATAAAGAATAATTATAATAAAATGAATAAGGTAGGCCAGAGTAGGGCATACAAGAAATTAATAAACAAGAAAAACGAGATCAAAAGTATATAAGCAGCGAACCAAATTTCATTACTTATTTGGTGTATATAAGCTGCATCCTTTTTTCTTTTTTTTCAGTAACGCAAGGCACATACGATCATAGGTAATAAACATCGTAAATAATAACAGATTATATGATGCATACAAAGCCTTACTAATTCCATTTAGACAGAGTGATTCACAAATGAAGCAGCCAGAGTATATAGTGCTAGCATAACCTGTTTGGGAAACAACACTACCCCAAAAAATAATGTAGTTCCTTATCCGTGTTATGTCCTGCCTCGGTTGCCCTAAGTCTGCATATCCACTTTGCCTCCTTTTGTCGCACCAGGAGTTCCCTATTCCCCCCTCTATTGGTAATAGGGACATGATCTATTCCATGGAACCAGAAATTATCACTGTTTACATGTGCAAGTCTATAGTGTTCACTCAAGGGATATCTCCGATCTTTATTTACAATGGCCCGACGATGTTCCTGTATTCGGACTTTTAATGGGCGGATTGTACTACCAACATAAATGATGTCACAATTACATCCTATTATGTAAACAACATGAGTAGTATTGCAATTAATAAAGTGCAATATATCATACTTAACGCAAGTGTTATAGCAGAAATTGGAAATTTTGTTCCTTCCATGTGGACACATGTTACATGTTCCACAGGTGAAAAAACCTTTTGGTTTAACTGGCAACCACGTTTCCCTCGGAGTGGTAACGTAACTGGGACATAAAAAGTTGCGCAGTGACCTGCCTCTTCTATATGTAACCGATGGAAAATCAGTGAGACAGCTCTTAAGTGATGGAACCTCTCCAAGTACACTCCAGTTCTTCTTTAGGATGTTAAAGACCTTCGGACTATTGGCATTATACTGTGTAATAAACCTAACTGGATTAGTATCAGGTTTCTTCTTTTTCTGGGATGGTCCTAGGGTGTCTTCTCTAGTCCGACATTTTACTTTTTCAATGGCTTTATCCACAACCTCCCTCGTGTACCCCCTCTGTAAGAATCTAGTACTGGACTCTGAGATGTTATTGAGGAAAGTGTCATCATCGCTGCAATTCCTACGGATTCTAATCATTTCCCCATAGGGGATGTTGTTAACAACAGAGCGAGCATGGGCACTGTTCGCATGAAGGATCCCATTACAGGCTGTGTCTTTCCTGTGAAGGGTGCTGTGTATTTTCCCTTCTTTTATAAAGAATTTAATATCCAAGAAGTTGATACTATCTTTACCAAAAGCCATTGTAAATTTG
This sequence comes from Triturus cristatus, assembly GCF_964204655.1. NCBI lineage: Eukaryota > Metazoa > Chordata > Amphibia > Caudata > Salamandridae > Triturus > Triturus cristatus. Next base: position 161,431,509 of record NC_140586.1, read on the forward strand.
ACATTATATTGATTGTTGTTCAGGTACATAAAGTACTCATTCAATTCTTCCACTGAACCAGACCAGAGACAGATAACATCGTCGATGTACCTCCCCCAAAAGACTATGTGATCAGTCCAGGGGGAGGCACCTCTGCCCCAGGCATGCTCCCTCTCAAACCACCCCATAAAAAGGCAGGCATAAGAGGGAGCAAACCTGGAACCCATCGCAGTACCAAGGGTTTGTTGGAACCAACATCTGTCAAAGAGGAAAAAGTTGTTACACAGAATAATGTCAATCATCTCCATGATCATCTCATTGAAGGAAAACTGGTCAGCATTCTCTTTGTCCAAAAAGGACTGGATGGCCGAAAGCCCAAGATCCTTGCGGATACACGTGTAGAGGCTTTCTACATCAAAAGTTACAAAAAGTAATTCTTCCGACCATTCAAAATCCTTAAATTTAACCAGTATATCCTTACTGTCCCTTATGTATGACGGGAGGTTTACAACATATTTTTGCAATCTCAGGTCAACAAATTCAGAAATCCTCTCAGTGGGTGAACCTACCCCCGAGATAATTGGACGCCCAGGTGGGAAGGCATTGGGTTTGTGTATTTTAGGAAGGATGTATATGCATGGAAAGCTGGGACAGTCAACTCTAAGGTATCGGAATTCGTCTTCTGTAAGTAGCATCACATCCTTCCATTCATTCAATTTGATGTTAATCATGATAGTTAACTTCTCAATCGGGTTACCAGAGACCCTCTTATAACAGGACTCATTGCTAACCTGGCGGTGGATCTCATTCATGTAGTCATCGTGGTTCATAATCACAACATTACCGCCCTTATCCGCCTCCCTAATAACAATGCTCTTATCTTGTTTTAAGCGATTGAGGGCTTTTCTCTCTTGTGCGGTAATGTTGTGAGTGCGCCACGGTGTGAATCTTTTGTTAGTCTCCATCTTATACAGATCTTCACTTACTTTATCATAAAAAACATCTATGTTGCGATGATAGTTCATGACCGGTGTACACTTGGGACATATACAGGAATATAGATTCTTTTAATCTTTAATAATTACTTTGACTATTGTGAAGTCCTTTTGTGATATATTTTTTGGTTTTTCTTTCTTTTTTCTTTGTCCTTTCCCTTCTCCGCTTGCAACTTTTGTGTTATGTCTATGTTATTTATACTGCGTATCTATCACTCTCTGATACAGATGAATACAGATTAGATTAACTGTTTTTATACCAAACGTTCGCTGATTTTATATGTATTTGATATATATATGTATATACATGTCTTATGTTGGGTCGCTTTTTTGTTTTGTAATCATGGTTATTATGGTTTGATAATGTTTTCTATACGTTGTGATGTAAGTGTATTGTACTTTTATATGTCGGTGTGTGTGTTTTTTATACGTTACTTTATGTATTGTTTTCAGCCCTGAAGAAGTTCCTGTGTGTTAGGAACGAAACGCGTTGGCTGCCTTGTTTGCTTAATAAATACGAAGATCAAGAGAAGATCTTTTTGGAATACATATCAATTTGGACCTGGTTATTTGAGTGCACCTTCCATTATGTATAAACTTTTGGTCTTGTCCCGCACCTAACAACGACGGGTGTTGGAAGTTGTTGCACCACGTACACAAACATAGTGTACCTTTGTAATAAGAAAAAACAGTAGGAATACAAGTGCTTGACCTTGGTCCGTCGTTGGGTTTGCTTTGTTTTTGTATGATTTGTTTGGACTGTTTTGCACTGTTTCCTTGTTTCATATTTAATCATTACAATGCAGAAATTTCAAGATGGGAGGGAGGAAATGGCCCTCAACCTATTCGGTACTGATAATACAAAATCTACATCACAACCAGATGCTCCCACTAGCACTAGCCTCAAAACACTATTCCTTAGATTGGAGCGGTTAAGAAAACAAGAATTATCCCGTTGGTGGGATGGGGTGACGCTCCAACAGTACTTAGACAACAAGAAAGTACCTAGAGGTCTTAGAATCCTAATCTTCCCGACGTTTGAGGATCTCAGCAGTGAGCTTTTAAAAGATTGGGAGGGTAACCTTGAAAGTGCATCGGTTACGATGATGCAGATACTAATTAAACATGCTAAGGAGAAGGGTGAGAAGCTTCAGTCCGAGATAGAGAATTTGGAAAGGGAGATTAATGAAATTGAACAAAAGGATCTAATTGAAAAAAATTTTGCTATCTTGAAAAAAGTTATGGAGGAACATCAACTGTATTTAAAGGATAAAAAACTTAAGAAAATAAAAAGAGACGATCGAGACTATAAAGACGGGCGGGTTTATACATTCGCCAGAAAATTTGATAACATACTGGGTTCAGAGGACAAAAAAAGAACAAGAGAAAGTAGGGAGGAGAGTGATGACACCCGTTCCATCAGCGGCGTCTCGTCTTCCTCTCTAGAGAGTACCACGTCAGACTTATCTCGTGAGGTCCCTTTAGGAGAAGCAACTTCCTCATTTCAAAAGGAAATGGCGAAGTTGCGAATCAGCAGCAGATTACAACAAAAGAGAGAGATGCCAAAACCCGGCGGGGAGGTCGTAGGGGCAAAGGCAGGTACAAAGGGAAAAGGGAACACGGTGGGACAGGTCAAGAAGTAAATGACACTCGTGTTCAAAATTTCTTATGTAATGATGTACAGCCTGGTGAAAGTTTGGAAATTGTTAATTTGTCCAATAAAACATTTGACAAGGATGAAGTTGCCGTTTTAAGGCGGGGTTTGAATTTCTGTCCAACACAGGGTGGGGATATTACAAACGTACATATAGACCTTTTTAAATTTGTGAGGATTCTTAAATTAAAAGATCATTTCTCCAAAATTTTTCCGCAGACTCCTCAACACTCTGCGCCCTCACTACCTATGACCCATACGGTCGCAGACGTAAGGGACATTCATTGTCTTATGACACTCGATGATGATGAACAATGTGACATACTTTCTTTAATTAGTGATTTGGATATACCACAGAACTATACCCAAGACAGTGGTTTAAAACCCAAATCCAAATTTACACCGGTCATGAACTATCATCGCAACATAGATGTTTTTTATGATAAAGTAAGTGAAGATCTGTATAAGATGGAGACTAACAAAAGATTCACACCGTGGCGCACTCACAACATTACCGCACAAGAGAGAAAAGCCCTCAATCGCTTAAAACAAGATAAGAGCATTGTTATTAGGGAGGCGGATAAGGGCGGTAATGTTGTGATTATGAACCACGATGACTACATGAATGAGATCCACCGCCAGGTTAGCAATGAGTCCTGTTATAAGAGGGTCTCTGGTAACCCGATTGAGAAGTTAACTATCATGATTAACATCAAATTGAATGAATGGAAGGATGTGATGCTACTTACAGAAGACGAATTCCGATACCTTAGAGTTGACTGTCCCAGCTTTCCATGCATATACATCCTTCCTAAAATACACAAACCCAATGCCTTCCCACCTGGGCGTCCAATTATCTCGGGGGTAGGTTCACCCACTGAGAGGATTTCTGAATTTGTTGACCTGAGATTGCAAAAATATGTTGTAAACCTCCCGTCATACATAAGGGACAGTAAGGATATACTGGTTAAATTTAAGGATTTTGAATGGTCGGAAGAATTACTTTTTGTAACTTTTGATGTAGAAAGCCTCTACACGTGTATCCGCAAGGATCTTGGGCTTTCGGCCATCCAGTCCTTTTTGGACAAAGAGAATGCTGACCAGTTTTCCTTCAATGAGATGATCATGGAGATGATTGACATTATTCTGTGTAACAACTTTTTCCTCTTTGACAGATGTTGGTTCCAACAAACCCTTGGTACTGCGATGGGTTCCAGGTTTGCTCCCTCTTATGCCTGCCTTTTTATGGGGTGGTTTGAGAGGGAGCATGCCTGGGGCAGAGGTGCCTCCCCCTGGACTGATCACATAGTCTTTTGGGGGAGGTACATCGACGATGTTATCTGTCTCTGGTCTGGTTCAGTGGAAGAATTGAATGAGTACTTTATGTACCTGAACAACAATCAATATAATGTCAAATTTACAATGGCTTTTGGTAAAGATAGTATCAACTTCTTGGATATTAAATTCTTTATAAAAGAAGGGAAAATACACAGCACCCTTCACAGGAAAGACACAGCCTGTAATGGGATCCTTCATGCGAACAGTGCCCATGCTCGCTCTGTTGTTAACAACATCCCCTATGGGGAAATGATTAGAATCCGTAGGAATTGCAGCGATGATGACACTTTCCTCAATAACATCTCAGAGTCCAGTACTAGATTCTTACAGAGGGGGTACACGAGGGAGGTTGTGGATAAAGCCATTGAAAAAGTAAAATGTCGGACTAGAGAAGACACCCTAGGACCATCCCAGAAAAAGAAGAAACCTGATGCTAATCCAGTTAGGTTTATTACACAGTATAATGCCAATAGTCCGAAGGTCTTTAACATCCTAAAGAAGAACTGGAGTGTACTTGGAGAGGTTCCATCACTTAAGAGCTGTCTCACTGATTTTCCATCGGTTACATATAGAAGAGGCAGGTCACTGCGCAACTTTTTATGTCCCAGTTACGTTACCACTCCGAGGGAAACGTGGTTGCCAGTTAAACCAAAAGGTTTTTTCACCTGTGGAACATGTAACATGTGTCCACATGGAAGGAACAAAATTTCCAATTTCTGCTATAACACTTGCGTTAAGTATGATATATTGCACTTTATTAATTGCAATACTACTCATGTTGTTTACATAATAGGATGTAATTGTGACATCATTTATGTTGGTAGTACAATCCGCCCATTAAAAGTCCGAATACAGGAACATCGTCGGGCCATTGTAAATAAAGATCGGAGATATCCCTTGAGTGAACACTATAGACTTGCACATGTAAACAGTGATGATTTCTGGTTCCATGGAATAGATCATGTCCCTATTACCAATAGAGGGGGGAATAGGGAACTCCTGGTGCGACAAAAGGAGGCAAAGTGGATATGCAGACTTAGGGCAACCGAGGCAGGACATAACACGGATAAGGAACTACATTATTTTTTGGGGTAGTGTTGTTTCCCAAACAGGTTATGCTAGCACTATATACTCTGGCTGCTTCATTTGTGAATCACTCTGTCTAAATGGAATTAGTAAGGCTTTGTATGCATCATATAATCTGTTATTATTTACGATGTTTATTACCTATGATCGTATGTGCCTTGCGTTACTGAAAAAAAAGAAAAAAGGATGCAGCTTATATACACCAAATAAGTAATGAAATTTGGTTCGCTGCTTATATACTTTTGATCTCGTTTTTCTTGTTTATTAATTTCTTGTATGCCCTACTCTGGCCTACCTTATTCATTTTATTATAATTATTCTTTATTTATTCCTTGTAAATATTCTCTTATCTGGTTATTCTTTTTTCCTTTGCCTTTCCTTTCTGCCATATACATGGTCTTTCTATGGTCTTTACTGTGTGTAATTTACCATTCCAAGATGGCTGCTGTATTCACTTTGAAATATAGTCCTTGCAGTTCTCTTTGCACTATTGGTGGTTTCTTTTGCCTTTTTTTGCCTTTATTTTTCTTTCTTTACTAATAATCAATTCAGGCTCTAATCTTGGTTAATTCATTGCACTACTGTATATCGTTACTAAACTGGTCTTGGCAGACCATGGACTGCAATGGGTATGCATACCAAATTAGGCCATTCCATGATGGCGGCGCATTTAGGCACTTGGTCTTGTCCCTTTATTATGTTCATTCTACACGTCAGCCAATTACGCGTGGTTATACTTGGCCGGTGTATTTAAACCGACCGGGATGTGCAGGTCTGCTTGCTTCGCCGCTCCGCTGCTGGTTATCATGCCGCTGGTTGCTTTACGAATACGGAGGTGAGTACTTGTGCGCGGGTCGCTTTATATGGATAGATCACCAGGGGGGTGAATTTTCATCAGATTATCCCCTTTATATTGGGATGTTACGTTTTGGTTACAGCTGTAGCTTACTTGGGTGTCTCCGCAAGGTGGTTCCTTTAGGCTCGGTGGAGCAAACATGCTAATGCCGTTTTTCTTCGTTTCTCAATATTTCAAACGATGCACGTGTTGCTGCTTGCTAAAGGATTATAATGTGCTACTTGCTTACTGTGGCGCTGTAATATGTTCGCCACATTAGATTTGTGGGTCGGTTTTTAGACTAAGGACAATGGGGGTGCACATACATTTTATTATTCTATATGTTACGTTTCTCTAACCCTTTGGCCTCTGACATATACATATAATGGTTTGTATACTGGCTTATTGGTCACAAACCTAATGGGTTACTTTGTGATGGATTTCGACATGATTATTGCCCGTTTTTATTACTTATGGGTTTTTATATTTTCAATTGCTTTAAACACATTGACGCCCTTTCATTTGTATGTGTTATTGGGCACATTTCTGAATTGAGTGTCGAGAATGACACGATGTTTTTATTTACGTTTTCATTGGTTGAACACATATCAGGTGGTGAGACCTCTTGTTTTTTGATTCTTTTTTAGATTACTTGGTACAACTATGAATTTATGACCTACCTGACCTATGTCTACACGTGACTGTTATAATAAGATCTTGCCTTCGTTTTTATACCTGTGGGTAAGTGTACCCCGTATTGAAATTAGCTTTTTATTCATATGCTGCTTATGTAGGATATACGTTTTTTCTACTTATAATGCTATTTGGCTTGTTTTTGCCCATGACACTGTTGGGCTTTCTTATATTTATGTTTCAGATGTGCTACTACACACCTACTGTACGGTTCGACGCTGTGATCTGGGTTTTCCCTTACTCTATGAATTTGGAATAGAAATACATAAGTTACCTACTCTGTGGTGAGCCGAATCCATCGCTTTTAACCCCCCCTTTTACAATTCACATTTCCTTCCCCTCCGCGCAACCCACCTTCTTCCCTCGTTGCTTATTCAGCATACTGTTAGTATTAGCAACTTACCAAATTAGCCTACACTTGGGACATATACAGGAATATAGATTCTTTTAATCTTTAATAATTACTTTGACTATTGTGAAGTCCTTTTGTGATATATTTTTTGGTTTTTCTTTCTTTTTTCTTTGTCCTTTCCCTTCTCCGCTTGCAACTTTTGTGTTATGTCTATGTTATTTATACTGCGTATCTATCACTCTCTGATACAGATGAATACAGATTAGATTAACTGTTTTTATACCAAACGTTCGCTGATTTTATATGTATTTGATATATATATGTATATACATGTCTTATGTTGGGTCGCTTTTTTGTTTTGTAATCATGGTTATTATGGTTTGATAATGTTTTCTATACGTTGTGATGTAAGTGTATTGTACTTTTATATGTCGGTGTGTGTGTTTTTTATACGTTACTTTATGTATTGTTTTCAGCCCTGAAGAAGTTCCTGTGTGTTAGGAACGAAACGCGTTGGCTGCCTTGTTTGCTTAATAAATACGAAGATCAAGAGAAGATCTTTTTGGAATACATATCAATTTGGACCTGGTTATTTGAGTGCACCTTCCATTATGTATAAACTCTTCCAGTGACCACAGCTGAAAAGGTTTCCTCTCCAAGCGGAAAATGAGGTGGAAAGGATGCACCATGAGTAAGGGACTCTGATGTTCCGGAGTTGGAAGCTCGCTGGTCTGAAAGCACGTCTCTTTTGCAAAGTGGATGCTGCCAGGACTTGAAAAAGGGTGGATGTTTGATCTCGAAGGCGATGGGATGCTTCTCCCGGACCTGAATGTCTGCCCGGAGGGGGAGGGGGGGCTAGTGGGCTTTAGCCACACGTGGAGGGCCAACTCAGTGGGCCCGGTCCATCTTTATTTCCGTGGTCAGGGGTGCATCAAGAACCACACAGAAGAGAACGGCAACATAGCCAGTGAGGTCCCTGCCTTCTCCTTTGGAGGAAATACCCTCGACCCGGATGTTATTCCGGCAAGATCAGTTCTTGAGATCCTCCGCATGTGCCTGTAAGTCCAACTGTTGATCACGGAGGCATAGGATTTTCTGTTGCAGCAGCTCAACGTCTTCCACATGGCTGTTGTCGTGGCCCTCTAGAGCGGCTAAACGATCACCCAGGGAGTCCATATCCCACCTGAGTTCTGAAATCGCCGTAGAGGTCCTTCTTGACTTCCTGTTGTTCTCTCGGGGGGGATGTGAACAGGGACTCGAGAAAGGAGCTTGTCACGGGTTCCTCCGAATTCTGGCGCGGAGGGCGATCACCAGAAGTTCCCCCCCCGCCGACCTGGAGAGCATCTCCTTCACACTGCGGTCTTTCTTAGTTCTGGCCGTAGTCCTCACTGGACATGCTAGCCTGTGTCACCAGGGGTTCCATATGTGCTCAGCAGTCCCTATCGCGGTGCAGTCACTAGGCAGTGGCAGGCCCTTAGGGCGGTGTCCCTTCCTGTTCCCGGTGTCTGCCGTCTGGGGTCTGTAGGTCTGCTAGGTCCAAACTCGCTCCCTCGCCCAGGGGTGCTCCCCAACAGGCAGCATGACACGACCAGCTCACACTGAGCCAGAGCCTGGGTTGACCCGATGTCACCAGGGGTCTGCTTTTTTCTTCACCCCAGAGGATGCTGTAGGGACAGGGTCTCGGTTCATAGTCCGCGTGCATCAACAAGAAGGGCTAGGGGCCTACAGCTGCATCCCTTCACCTCTGCCAGGTCAGTGCGGTCCACGAAGCGAGGTGCCACTCAGTGCATGGGCCTGTGGCCCCGTCCCAGCCAGTCCTGGGGTATCAGGCACTCTGCTCGAACAGCAGCGGTGGCCCGAATCCGGCCCCTGCCACTGGTCTCCACTGCAGGGCCTTTTTTCCTGGTCCATGCTCCCTACTTGCCTGTTGCACCAGCGCCTCTGGTTCAGTCTGTGGCCGGTAGGCACTGGGCTGCTCCTCAACCGCAGCAGGAGGGCGGCAGCTTCATATGGTGCTCCCCACCCAATACGCACCAGGGGGCCTAGGTCGGATCTAGGCCCGAGGTACCTGGATCACCTCTTCCGGCAGATATAGCTCTCACTGCCAGAATAGTCTTCTGTCCATCGGCCGGGCACATGCTGGGTCCGGTTGGCACACTTAGTCCTTTCCACCGGGACTCAGGCAGATCCAGCAGCTAGATCCACTGCCCGTGCCACTCAGGCCAGAGCCACCTGCAGGCTCGAGCTGAGAAACCGCAGCAGGCAGGTCTGACCGGGCCGGCACTCACGGGCCGCTCTTGACTCGCTGGCCTCCCAGCATGGCCGGTGGGCTCACCTGTGTCGTATCGGATCTCAAGGAGGCACCAGAGCAGCCCAGCAAGATCTGCTCCTCAGCCGCTCGCGGGCAGGTACAGCAAGGGAGAAACGCTAAATTATGGCGATGGATATGGGCGGGGAGGCCGGAGAAATGGAGAGAAGCGTCTCACTCGGCCGCCCTCCTGGCTTTGCCCCCTATTTGTGACAGTAGTCTAATTTAGACAAGACTAAGGCTGTCACAACAGTTATTTGCAAAGCTGATGGAATATAGGGGAGGATTTTATTTAAATCTTCAGTGTATAGGAGGAAATAGTGGCTTTGACTTGGTCGCCATACATATGCAATTTTGCGGTCCATTAGGACACCTCCATATTTTACCTTCCCACCTGGTAATGGGAGAGTTTCTAGCTCAAGAGGCCAACAAGATTGGGACCAAAAGGAGTCCTCTTTACCGAACAGAAATACCTCTGCCTTCCCAGAGTTTTAACTTCAAGCAGTTATAATTCATCAGATCACTGACTGCCAGCATGGTTATGAAATCGGTTACTCGTGTTATTATCATTGCTAGAAGGGGGAACTACGATCTGAGTGTCGTCCGCATAGGATGTAAGGGAGATACCAAATGATTTAATCAGGCTGGCCAGTGATGTTATATAAATGTTAAGTAGCATTGGGATCAGCAAAGACCCCTGAGGGACTCGGCAGGGGAGGGAGGATTCAGATTCAAACTCCTTTAATGACACTGTCTTTACCCCCCTACTGAGAAAGGAACTCAAAAGGGCCAGAGCGACCCCTTGATTCTAGTTTTAGAGGCGACTGCTCAGCAATTGGTGGTTGACCGTATCAAATGTTGCCCATTGGTCAAGTATGATGAGTGCTTCTCACCCCCCGATGAATAGTTGCTCTAATATCCTCAATTGCCACTATCCAGGCCGTTTCAGTGCTGTGGCCGCTCCTAAATCTGAACTGGGTGGGATCTAGGAGCTGGTGCTTCTGTTTGAAAGTAGATCATTGCTGATTCATAGCTTTTTCCACGATTTTAGCCAGAAAAGGAAGCCTAGAGATGGCGCTGTAGTTATTAGGATTCCTAGGATTAAGGTTAGACGTGTTTTTCGCAATGGACGTATCAATGCACTTTTCCTTTGTTTGGAAAAATAGCCAGATGTAAACATTGTATTGAAGATTTCAATGAGATGATTTGCAATAATGTCAGGAGCCAGTTGATTAATAGATGGGGGACAGGATCAAACGTGGAGGCAGAGTTAGCTCTTGTACCTGTTCCTTCATTAGCGGGGTCAATTCAGTGAACGTGTTCTCTGTACAAGGATAAACTGAACTACTTTCCTTTGACTCAGATTCATGTTAAAGGAGAACCTATTGTTGATCAGTTAACTTTTTTGGGGAAAAAAATAGCGTGTTGCAGAAGGATTGGCTACCTACTGTCAAATTATTATAAGCTACATTGGAGAGCGTGTTGACAAACAGTTGTTTCACTGAATTTCTTCCTGATTCAGTTTTCTGGGTATAATATCGTGATTTTTCTTCCTCTATCAGGATTTTATATTCTTTCAATATTTGTCTTCTCATCTCCTACAACGTTGATTCTGGCTCCTAAGTTTGTCCGAAAACCATGGCGCCGAAGGTTTACTTCTTAGATGTTTATCTGGTTTAACAGGTGCCACAGCGACAGATGTGGAGTTGAGCCATTTTGAGTAATTAGAAGATAATTGACCCAAGTCCCCAGTCCCATCGGGCTGTGACGCAGAAGCTGGTTAAATTGATGAGATTGAATTTTGTGCTAAGCCCAATGTGTTTGAGAGGTGCGCGTGTCGTGGCCGAGCACCCTCTGTGACTGTCCTTTAAATCAAATAATGCTGCATAATGATCAGACCAACTTGGTAGTAGAATGTCAGTTTTGGTTAAAAAGGGTTCTTTGTGAAAATGCCATCTAGCGTGTGACCTGCAAGGTGGGTTGGGCCATCCATCAATTGGGTGAGGCTAAAGCAGGACATGTTATCAGTTAAAGCCTCTGTATCTTTATCCATGTGCGCCTCCAAGTGAAAATTAAAGTCCCCTAGAACTGTATAATTTGAAGAATGTAAACCCGGTTTAAGGAGGCCTGTAACCTCTATAAAAATGTTACTAGGGCCGGGTGGACGATAACAGACCCTTACCTGACTGGGTTTTCAAAAATTCAGTATTAAAGGAAAGTATTTCGCACTCCAAGGAGGACACTGATTGGAAAATTGCCGGCATGTGGTCTCAATATATGACAGCTAATCCGCCACCCGTCTTTTGAGTCATATCTAATCTGGAGGGAGAATAACCAGGGGGTACTGCCGAGACCAAATCTGGGCCAGAGTTGGAGAGAGCCCACATTTTGGTTATGTAGGCAATATCCAGATTGTGATAATCAAGAAAAACTGCAAACTCTATTTTGTGTTTCACGAGTGACTTTGCGCTATTGAGAGCACAGGTGACTTTTTCTTGACTGGAGTTTTTCTTGCAGTGTGGGTAAGACTTCACCTCCTTTGTTAGGTGACCATTACCACAAGTTTGAAAGTTCTCCAGCAAAATATTACAGCCCTGGCAGGTTACGTTAAGGTATTAGCAATAGAACCTGGATCAATTCTGGTGCACCCCTACTTAGATGTTCAGAGCTAGTAGCGTCTACTGAGTATATAATCTCCTCTGAGGGCAATGGGGCTTAAAACCACCGGGGGGAGGGGGGGGGGGGGCATTGCGCAAGTTATCCGTAAAAGATGACTTTCTAAAGGGCAGTCAAGTTTTTCCATGGTTGTCTTGGAAATCTAGTATGGCTTCAACCATCATGGATAATGTTAGAGACCCCTACTAAGCCATAACAGGACTAGGGCACCAGGGGGACGGGCAGAAGACCAAAGGTCAATCAGGATTAAAGAGGGCCAAAAGAAACCAGACTAAGTGGGCCTGGGAAATTAGGGGAAGAGGGTTAGGAGGGCCAGTAGACGCAGAAGCAGCACTAGAAGGACTCTGAGCCCAGGACCACTAGAAGGACAAATACGACGAAGGATGGGGATCAAGGAGACTAAGATCAGGAGTTCCAAGACTAAGAGTACTAGTCTGGGGATCGAAGGAAAACCAGGAGGCTGAGGAAAAAGATGACAAAAGGTACCAGGAAGAATGAAGGAAAAAGTGGAGGCTAGGTAGAGCACGATAAGGAGGAGGGGTAGAATCTGGGCAGGGGAACCAGTTTCCGGAGGACATGGATCAGAACGAGCTGGAACAAGAGTATTAAATTAGGAGGGCAAGTAGGAAAGCCAAGCATAAGAGGGGGAGGGTTAGGAGGATGAACTTGAGGAGGGAAAAGAATGGTATTTTGGTGGGGGAGGGGGGTCTGGGGGAAGAGGGTTTGGACCGAAGGAGGATGAAGAGGAACACAAACACCACGATGAAGGGGTCTAGAAGAAGGATGACAGACAGGTGGAGGAAGCAAATATTTTAGGCTACATGTACAGTGGTGTGCCCTGAGGCCTCTATTAAATTCTTATAGACCCCCACCTTTTTTAGCCTACATAGAGAATGACTTTAAATGCTACCCATTCTTTCCCACCACCAGCTATCGCAACTTTAAATCAGAACAGATTTCCTTTTTCAGTTCCTTTGGCTGCAGTTTTTTTTAAATAATCCCAAGACTGCCATTGGCTTCCTTCCTCATGACTGCCCCCCCCCCCCCTCCCTGTTCTGCGTTACCCAATTTATGGAATATCAGAGAAAACTATTTACATTTCCAGCAATGCCTGGCCTAAACCCCTTCTCACAATTAAAATCTGGAGGTGTGAAAATTAGCTAACATAATTTAAAAACAATTGACATTTTAAGAGAACATCGTTGCATAAAGCTAGTGGTGCAAAGTGCATGACTGATTCAGTGAAAGTTGTTCCAAACTTAGAAAGGTTGGGCATTTCAGGGGTCATCTCCAACTCTTTTCACCCACTAGGAACAAAATGCATACAAAAAATCCACCGCTTCCTCCCACAGGAGAATTATGAGATGGACTAAATGACTGAGGTATATAAATATAAACTGAATCATGTGGCATCTATGTGAATTCCTGCCCACAGGCCATCAATAAAGAATGACTCGCTATATCAATTTCATAGCAAGGTGCTTGTGTGTCAGGGTGTGCAAAATAACCTAAATGGAAGTGCTCTACAACATTGTGAGATGACAAGGATTATGATGCACCGATCAATGGGACATCTTTCTAATGTTCTAGCGCCTTAGGGCATGCTATCCTCTTTACACATTATTCCCAGATTCTTGGTAACCGGAGCACAGAAAGGACTCTGTGGTTTGGCTTATAATTATCTTGATCAGCCAAGATGAATGTCGCTGTTTTCCTACTTAAAATAACACTGATTTTCTTGTATAATGTATAATTCATAAGGCCCTCACAAAATTGGATCCCCCCCTACATCTTTCTTGCAACTGGTGGTATATCTTGAACTTGAGATGGTAAAATAGTTTGAGAGGACAATCTCGAAATCCACCAAATTTTCTCCAAAGGTTCATACCATTTTCTAATGTTCAGGGTTCTGTGTCATGTTCCATATGCCCAAACGAGAAGATTCTTCTTCTTGTCATTCCATCAAATTCTCTTGAGCAATATATTTATAATGACCCAGCCAATGCATTTCGTCTTAGCCTCAGCCCTTCATCATGGTTTGTAAAAACATGTACATACATGTATCTGTAAAATAGGTAACTATATTTACAATAAAAATATCCAAGCTCTCTGTACTAAATATACATGATACTGTCGGTATGCCCTAGAAATCAATTTTGACATGACCCATTTCTTCAGTCCCCTCTGAACATCAATCTCACTTCCAATTTCCAAACTCCCAATATTAACAGACTTTTTCTTTGATATAAATTTGTCAAATGTGCCCATTTCAATTAAAGTTTCTTCTAATTCTTTTTTGAAGTTCTCTCAATTCAACACTAATTCAACAGACCATGCAATACCCATTATTATTGAAATTGTGGGTAGGAGAAGAGCCAACCATTAATATTGTGAGCACAATTCTATTATTATCTAATTTTTGAAAATGTACTCCATTTAATTCTAAAGATTCGAAGTCCCAGTAGTGATATACGTAGCTCCAAACACTGTTCGATAAATGCATCTACCAGAACGGCAAGTATTCTTCCTATACATGTTGCTGAATCTCTCGCACAAACCAAATCGTTTTTGAAAAACTCGGTCCGTTCCCATTCAAAACCTGTTACAAGCACATGCTCAAAGCACACAACTTGTTTAATGTCGTTCCGTTTCCGAATTTCTCCAATCTTAAACTAAAATAGAAATTTACTTCATGTTCGTAAATCCATCATAACCTGTAATCCAAGCATATTCATTTGCCAACCATATCACATCATAGATAAGGCCCCCTGTTTTCACTGATTTTTACAGATAAATACTGACAGAAAACCATTTATATCCTTGTCAGTATTTATTTTTACGTTTGGAAAAAATCGGAAATTGGGTTGCTTTTTGAATGATTCTAAATACTCTCCATCATGATTGCCAGACCAAATGCTGTGTGGATTAATAGCTAAGGGGGTTAAAAAAGAAATTAAGTTTTGTAAAGAGGCTTAAACAGCAGTAGATATGCACAAGGATGGTAATGAAACTTGCATATAAGTGCATTGATTTATCTTCAGTTGGAGTTCATATCACTGAAACCCGGCAGGTATTCAAGCATGAGTGCTTATTTATCGGTAAAATAAATGTGGAAATATACCAGTTTCAGCTTCATTTTTTTCACAAAATCCAAAATAAATATGGATAATACAGAGAAAATTTGTAAAAAATAAATATGGATAAATACAGGCGGAAATGTCAAAAGAATAAATACCATAAATCTGTGAGCCCTAATCATAAATTACCCCTAACACAACATGGTGCCACATTGTCGACGTCAACAAGATGAATCTCTACCTTCCTTTTATTCACAAATATATTTGTTCTGTATTCCATGTTTTTTTTTTTTTTTGCTTTTTCACCCGTGCACCCTTGCTCATATACAAGCATTCACTCCACCCTCTCTTTTTCACAGCTCTTGTGTACTATGGACAAAAATCCGATTGGCCGCACTCTGCTAGTCCTACCAGCTTGTTACCCCAAAGAATTGTGGTCCATGAAGTAGCGTCGGCGGGTACGCCTATGCCAAAAGTTTAAAATGAAAATGAGTGTTGCGTTAGCCATCCCTAGACACGTGTTTCGAGGTAGTTGCCTCTCGTCAGCAGGGAGTAGGTATGTGTGTAGGGTTGCTGCGTAGGCTGCCAAAAAATATTCTCAGGTAAAGTACCACTCAAGGCGCGCAGGTGCGTAGCCATGGGCTCGTCAGCCCCACCGGCTCAAGGGAGCCTGAATATAAACAAAAATCCGATTGGCCGCACTCTGCTAGTCCTACCAGCGTGTTACCCCAAAGAATTGTGGTCCATGAAGTAGCGTCGGCGGGTACGCCTATGCCAAAAGTTTAAAATGAAAATGTACTATGGACAGCCTTCACCAGAATATCTCAAACACCAAAGGGAGCTAAATTTGGGACTCACTTACTTAATCACAGATGTTCTTTTTTTTATATTCCCTCTGGACTTTGTATTCTTTGAAATTTACTACCGGCAGTAAATCCACCATAGTCCACATTTCGCCTTATATATCCGATATTTACGTGCAGACAAAACTTTCCTCTGCCTTCTCATTAACACACAAACATTGGGCGGCAACTTTTTTTGTTCCAACATTTGTTTATTGACATTTTGTAGATTGTAAAATGTAGTACATAGCATGTGCATACAAGGCGTCTGAACACTTAAATGGTCACAAGGGAAAGAATCACAGTTGGCAAGTATTCAGCATCAGATATGGAGGTAAATGCATATGTTAGATGCACCCAGGAGGAATCCGCTTGCTTTTACGTATGGAGGTCCATAAACCGTATATAGGTGTGTATGTATGTGTATATATCTATCTCTAGATATAGATCTATATATATATATTATATATGTAACATCCGGGAAGGGGAACCAGTCAAATATTAGTAAGCATCAGGATATGGCCCAGCCAGGCACGCGCTACCAATAAGGGCTGCATCTGGACTATTCAGTCTCAACAGTATCTGGGCAGTCGGGAGGGGGGGACCACCAAGAGGCCCCTAAGGTGCTGACAGCCACACCAACAACAGTTGGAGCCTAGGGTCGGACACAGGAGTACACACTCTCCACCTCATGGCAGCAAAGTAGGAAAACAAGGAAGGCATGGGGCCCCCAGGGTCACGCTCTATTCAGCAACCTGCCGCCCCAGTTCCCATTCACTGATCCAACCTTTTCCTCACCCCCACAGTTCACCTCTAACGTCAGGGTCTCTCCCCGGATCATGCTCATGGTGTTCCCAGGGGACCAGCATCTTGGACCACAGATCTGCTATGGGGTGCTGCCGCACTCCTCGCTCCACCATCCTAACCAAGTCACGCTCCTCCACCCTCGCCCACTGGATCACATCCGATCTCGACTCCAGGGCCAATAGGTGACTTCCAGGACAGAGCTGTGTGCCTTTTAGCTAGCAACAGTGCTAGGTCAATAAATAGTGTTCCTACTTTACATGCGGGTGTTATCTGGTATAACCCCAGGAGGCAGGTCTCCAATGTATAGGGGAGAGAGCGCCCCAGCGCAGAGTCCAGAGCACCTAGCACTGCAGCCGAAAAGGAGAATAGCCGGGGGCAATGCCAAACCATGTAAATGAGAGGAACATCTAGGCGTCCACATCTCGGGCTGGGATGCAACTCTTTCCCCATCCCCCCCCCCCCCCCCATAAATAACCTGGAATCTATGTGGGGTCAGGTTCGTCATGGGACCATAGTTATATTGAATATATTTCAGTCTAGTGTTCCTTGAGATTCTTTTCGGGGAGGCCAGTATTTTGCCCCATTCAGAGTCCGTTAAGTCCAGCTGAAGATACGTGTCCAACGGTCCCGCATGGTGAGTAGGAAGCCACGAGTCTTTTCTGAGAGAGACCGGTAGAACCAAGTCACCAGATGGCTGGCGAGAGTTGCAGGCTCCTCCCCATCCACAAATTCCAAAACGCCTAGGTCATTGCCTCATACACAAGGAACTGCCCAGGTGGTAAATCCTAGTGTTCTGTGAAATTTTCCAGAGGCATCAATAATTCCTGTTGGAAGCAATCCCCAATTCTCACCAATCCCTCCTTCATCACGCCGACAGCTGACCAGCAGTAAAAATCAGAGAGAGGTTCACCATGGGGAAGCCCTACTAATGGCAATGATGGAGCATACAAGGGGGTCCTCGTGGTCTTAAATACACTTTGGTGCCAGTACTTCAGCACTACAGAGAGCAGCAGCCCTCGGGCGTGGGATCGGCACCGTGGGGCGCAGCATTTTCGTCAATAACGTTCCCATGTGAGTCTGCCCCATCTCCCCCCCAACTCCATCTGATTATGCCCATCATGCCACATTGTGACCCATTGGAACTGGGAGGCCAGGAAATATAATTCAAAATCTGGGGCTCCCAGACCTATCTCCTCCAGGGGGTGCTGGAGCACCGTCAAAGACACCCTATGTCGGCCCCCATCCAATATCAGATTGCGCAGTAAGATGTCCAGCCGGTCTAAACCAGTAGACCGGCACACTGGTCGGGAAATTGGTAACAAAAAATATAGAAGTCCGGGAAGCATAACCATCTTGGAGACTGTGATTCGGGCCATGATGGGCAACTTGAGGGAATGCCAGAAGGAAACACGAGACCTCAGGGATCGGAGGGTCTTCCCCAAGTTAACCTCACAAATGTCATCCAGAGAGTGGAAAATCTAGATACCCAGGTATCGGAGGGATGCGGGTGACCACGTTGGCTCCAAGGGGAGGCCAGGTGGCCAGAGCATCCCAGGGGACACCAGAAACATGCATCTTGGCCATATTAACCCATAGACCAGACACCTCTTCGAATTCCTGAAGAAGGGACATCACCTTCAGGAAACCCGCAGCTCCGTCCCACAGATAAAGCAATATATCATCCACGTAGAGGGAGAGGATGTGCTCCCGCTTCTCGACCACCATACCAGAGCCATCACCTGCCTGTCTAAAAAGTGCAGCAAGGGGCTCAATGGCCAAAGTAAACTAGAACGGGGGTAGTGGACATCCCTGTCTCGTACTCCTGCTCACCCTATATTGGGGGGGGGGGGAACGTGACACCAGATTTGACCCAGGCGTTCAGGGCTGTTAATATCAAGCTAACCCATTTTTTAACCCAGTTCTCTCTAAGGCCCATACGCCCCATCACCTCGAACAAGCAGTTCCACTGCACCGAATAGAACACCTACTCGAGGTCTACAGACCTCAATACCTCTTCACCGTAGGCATGGAACTCGTGGTGGTACAACACGTGGTGCACCCTCCTAAGGTTCAATGAAGAATTGTGCGCAGGGATAAAGCTGTTCTGATCCCCACGAATCGGTGTTGGCATGTGTGGGAGGAGCCGGAGTGCCAGCACCTTTCTTTTAAATCGAGATTCAACATGGAGAGGGGGTGGAACTCAGTGACCCAGGCTCCCTGTGACTTTGTTTTAGGAAGGGGGATCACCATGGAATCCTTGGTGGACTCTGGGACTCCAGAATGGCGCCATACACCTCCTCAAGGTGCAGAGCCATGGTTCCTATGTACGCCACAAAGTACTCGGCAGGGAGGCCATGGGGGCCCGGTGTCTTGTCCCTGCCATCTCTTTAATGGCACTCTGGATTTCTTCACGGTCGTAGGACCCCTCAGCTCCACTCGGTGTTCAGCAGGCAGCACAATCAGCTGCAGGTTGACCAGGAAAGCCGTTCTGATCTCCACCCGGAGAGGCCCAGGGGCAGCATAGAGGGCACTGTAATATTCATAGAATGCAGTGTAGATGGAGGCGGGGGAGTACCAAGAACAGCCATCACCTGACCTCATGTGTGTAATAGGATCGTCCCCCCCGACTCGTGTCTGATAAGCCATGCCAACACTCTCCCAGACTTCCCCTCCTCCTTGTGTGCCCTGGCAATTAGTTGCAGATAATCATGCCTACGCAGCCTCTCTAGTATTACACTATACTTTTCCCTAGCCTCCAGGTGCTCCTGCATAACTCGTAGCCTGGTACCAAGGGCAACATTCAATGCGTGCAGGACCGCATTAAATGTCCGAAGTTCCCTGTTCAGTTCTTTCTGAACACCTACTGTCTGGCCAATACAGTGTCCTTGCACCACAACTTGAAGGGCTCCCACTCCAACATCCATGAGGAGGCAGAGCCCCGGTTCCTAATGCAATACTCCATAATTATCGCAGCCAAAGAGTCCCTGTAGCATGTGTCCTCCAGAGAGGATGGGGCAAGGTGCCAGGTGGGGACAGGTGGTCGAACCCCTGCTGTCATGTACCCCAATAAGATCGGGCTATGGTCTGACAGGGTGCACCTCAGCTATTAGGAGTGTACAACACTTGGGCTCAATCTATGCAACAGACAAACCAATCCAATCGGGTGTGCATGCCTTGAATGTGGGAGAAACAGGAGTGGTCCTGGTCATCCCTATGTTGAGTCCTCCAAACATCAGCCACCCCCCCAATGCTCCAGCCAGTCCTGGAACCCCTTAGCTAACCTATCAGCCTAAGCTACCAACAATGGGAGGGGGGGTGGGTCCAGAACAACATCCAGCACGCAATTTGTCGCCCCCCCAGCAACAGGTTATCAGTAAGGAGATTTGCCACGTGGACTGAGAGGGATTGGAGGAATCTCACCTAGTCCTGATTCAGGGCATAAATACTCCCTAGGGTAGCCTCCTTCCCAAACAACTTTCCTTCAAAGAAAACAAATCTACCCTCTTTGTAAATGACAGAACGGGTGAGTTCAAAGGGAGTCCCGGCCCTTCTCCATATCAGGTTACCCCTGGCATAAGCGATGGCATACAACTGGCTCACCATCTCCGTCACAGTCTATCAGTTTTGTTTCCCACCAGGTGTGCCTCCTGAAACACAGCCACCTGCAGTCCCTGTCACCTCAAGTATCGGTGTATGTTATGTCGCTTTGCGCCCGACGCCATCCCTCTTATATTCCAGGACAGAGCAGACCGATCCGTCGTGTGACAATACAAGAAGTGCCTGAGCCGGCACCACCCACCCCGCCCCAACCACAAACTCCCCCTAGGGAAACCAGAAACAACCCACAACCACAAACGTCCCCTACCAAGGGCAGCACAGCAACAGCCGGCCATCCTTCCAAACACATATATATGGAACATTGTCTATATGAACGACTCCCCCCAGTCTACTCGCAAGGACCTTTCAGTTGGGAGCTAACCAAGATAGGCTCGCCAGTCCCAAACAGTGCCCTCATGGCGCTATAGCAACAGGTCCATTGCCCCTCTGGCAGTCAAACACTTCCAGCCCACATGGGTGCACCAGGTCCATCAGGATAAATCAGAGGTCAACAGACCCATCCCACCCCTCGATGAAAACATCCTTCCACAGTATGCAGAGTACATAATGCAAAGGATATCGGGCCAAATCCTCTGCCGTCTGGGGGGTCACTACCGGAAGGCCTGTGGCTTCACCCTGTGAGGACATTGAGTCAGACACCACCGATTTATGTTCTGTAGGGGATCCCGCCCTTGCAGCCAGTCCCTGTGCCAACACAATGTCTGCCGCTGCTGCCCTCTCCAATTCAGTGTGTGACTTAGACGGGCCACTCCCAAGGCCACTCCGCAAAGCTCTGCATCGACACTGTCGTACTAGTCATTTAGGCGGCATTCGATCCAGTCGCACCACCAGGAGGGCAGTCCCCACCCTGTATGCCTCCAGCCAAGTCCAGACCAACTGTGGATCCTCACAAAAGTGCGGGGTTCCATTGAGAACAATCCGGAGTTTGGAGGGAAACATAAGGGAGTATTGGAGGCCTTTATCCCGCAGAGCTTTTTTGACCTCCAGAAAGGAGGCCCTCTTCGCTTGCACAGCCTTCATGAAATCTAGGCAAACTGAGACCTTGCTATTTTCCACAGTGATGGGCCCTTCTGAGTGGGCCCTTTGCAGTATGACGTCTCTGTCCCGGTAGTGCAATAACTAAACCACCACCGGCCAAGGAGGCCTACCCATGTAGGCCAAAGTTGTGGTCCATTTATACTAATTAGCTCACTGTATCATATCCATGTTGTGACTTTTCAAATAATTATCGTTTACATCGTCGCCATTAAATCTTATTATACTGCATGCTATGCCTGAGATCGATTTCGCCAGCATGTCTGCCAATGTTGTTCTCACATCTACAAAGGGTGCCATCCTAAACCGTTCAGTCTCCCCCTTTATTCTAACAAAAGCTCAGCTATTCCTTATCCTCAACAGTTTATAATTTCAAACATATCTATTAATACTGATTCACTTGTTGTGTCCTATTTATAGTCTAGCGTCTTTACACAATCCATATCGCATTACTATGCTATAAGACCCGCGGAGTCACAAACATACTTAATGCTCCTACAACAATACACCCTTGTAGACCATACGCCACACACAGTGAGTGGGTTATCAATTTGTCACAGAGTTCCTGTTAAGTTTAATTTCCATATTCCGCAATAAAAGGATGTTAACATTTGATTGTTACCATCTCCATACTGGTAACTCCAAATATTGTTCTTTACCATTTCCTATTTTTCATTATAAAACATTGTGTGATTCAGTCTCCTTCTTTAATCCCTTCTCAACTCATCTAAGTCTGCTGATCCATTGTGCTTCCGTTTGATGAAAAGATATGGTTGGGTTCTAACCTTTGTATTCCATGAAACGTGAATTCACATTTACTTGGATGTATATTCTGAAAAATTGGATTTAGCGTATCCCTATTTTTTATTGCTCTGCAATGTTCCCCAATCCTAATCTTAAGGGCTCTTGTGGTACTCCCACAAAAATCAAAAAACAATAACATAGATCACATGGGAACTTTTACAGCTAATAAACCCGCTTATGCAGTATTTGTTTTCTCCGAATTATAGCTAAAACCTTTCAGCTTATTCTTACCTAACCTACATATGTTACATTCAGAGCAGGTACAAAAATCCCCTAGGTTGACTAGGTAACCAATCCTCCTCCTTCCTTTGTTTTGATTGTCAACAGATCATTTTTTTGTAATCGTGTTTCCAATGGTCTGACCTCTCCTGTACATTAGAAGGAGTTTTTTAGTGAATCCTCACCAAACCTGGCACACCAGATGGTGACTGGTGTGGTTTTTGCCCAGATGATCAGAGGGGGCCTTGTAGCTATTGCAGAAAGGTGAGACAGTCGGCCCCTGAGGATAACCTAAGTTAGTGGTGGTTCTGGATCAGATAGATCCCAGGTGGAAGTGCTTAGTTCAATTGTTCAGGAAGGAAAAAATCCAGGCTAGAGCAGTTGCTCCGATTCTGCCATGCTGCATCCCAACTAGGTGCATTATGCATTGCTGAGGGAACCAGTAGGGGGATTGGGCATGGGCTCTAATGCAGAGTAGCCTCTGTACCGAGTACTAGTTATTTTTGTTGTTTCTGCACTACTTTAAGGTACAATCCTGTTTTATGCAGTCTTCAAAGCTTCTGACAGTCTAGAGGCAAAAGGAAAACATGTCCCCAGGAATAAAACAATGAACAGAAAGGTCGTCTATCATCTTGTTTCGCAAATGCTTTAAAGAACTAGTTTGTCAGGAGATGTAATTAAACATGTTTTCCTCTCAAAGCCAGTGCTTCAAAAACTAAAGCAAGTTACAAGCCAGTAAATCATTTTGTAGATTCACGTGCTGAGTTGCGACCACCACACCATCTCCTTCATCCTACCCGGATCAATCAAGACTAAGCCCCTACAACCGATGATTCCCAAACGCTGGATCAGGGACACCAAAAATCTGGACCTTACGAAGCTGGAGGCTCGCTGCAAACTTGAGCTCTACCCGACCTCGAACACTACCACAATCAATGACCTCTATGACCATTATTCGGCGTCTATGTGGAACATTCTAGACGACCTTGCCCCCCTGAAACTAAAGAGAACACAAATCAAAGACAGAAACCCCTGGTTCTCCGCCTCCCTCAACTCAGAGAGGAGATCCCTACGTCAAGCTGAAAGAATATGGAGGCAGTACCCATCTACCGAGCACCTCAAACTTCTCCGGCAGGCAAGAAACTCCTACAACAGACACATCCTCAACTCAAAAAAAGATTACTTCAGATCCGAACTGGGGAATGCCACGAATAGGCCCCGCAAGCTCTTTGAACTGGTTAAACTTCAATCAAACAAGCTGGCCAAAACTCCTAAAGAATCCCCGAAATCTCTTATATCTTCGGATGAATTCTCCTCTTTCTTCGCCGAAAAAACTGCCTCCCTAGGAATCGAACTTAGTACCGCCTCTTGCGCTCAACCCCCTCATGACCAACTGCCTCCCCATGCACCCTCTTCTTCGACCTTACCCAAAAACGAAGCTTGCTGGACCGACTTCAAAATCTACGACGAAGACTCCATTGCTAAAATCCTCTCTACATTAAACCCAAACAACCACTTCAATGACCCGCTACCATCCAACTGCCTCGCTGCGGCCTCCCGTGCCATTGTTCCTTGCTGGACCGCGATGATCAACGCCTCTCTCCAGCAGGGATCGATTCCAGACCCCCTGAAAGCCGGCCAAGTCCTTCCTATTCTAAAAAAACCAACGCTTGATCCCGCCGCACCAGACAATTTCAGACCCATCTCTAATATACCCCTACTAGCCAAAGTGTTAGAGAAATGCGTACAATACCAGCTTAGTCAACACATCGACAACTTCCACCTGCTGGACGATTTCCAATCAGGATTCAGACCAGGGCACAGCACTGAAACAACCATGCTCCACATTCTGGACGACGCCCTCCAAGCCCTGGACCAAGGCAAAACATGCCTCCTAATCCTTTTAGATCTATCTTCCGCCTTCGACACTGTCAATCATGAAAAACTACTTGAACGCCTTAAACACAAGATGGGTCTGGATGGCGTTGTCCTTGAATGGTTCAGGTCCTTCCTCCATAACCGATCTCAAAGATTCCTCATTGATGGCAAACTATCCGCTCCCACCCCGGTCACGGTTGGAGTCCCTCAAGGCTCAACCCTGTCTCCTACCCTCTTTAATCTTTACTTGGAGCCTCTCACTGAAATTCTACGCTCCGCCAATATCTCCTACCACATGTACGCGGATGACACCCAAATTTACATCAATATCTCCTCACTCAAGGAGGTCCTCGCCCTGAACGAAACCCTGAAACTAACCGTTCAGTGGCTTGCCACTAACCAACTAAAACTCAACGCCAAGAAAACTGAATTTCTCCTGATCTCCCCATCCAAAGCCAACCCGGAGCTACAGGTGTGGTTCAAGGCCATCACAGCCCTAAATTGTCCCCCGACCATCGTGGACTCCGCCAAATCACTGGGCATTTTTCTTGACTGCAACCTGAACATGCGTGACCACATTAATTCAATGGCCAAGGCAGCCAGATTCCACCTGAGCTACCTCTGGAAATTAAAACCCTTCATCGATGCTCCAGATTTGAAAATGGCAGTCCAAGCTCTAGTCATATCCAGACTGGAATTTGGATGCTCCACCCTCACAGGCCTACCCAAGCGCTCCTTGGCACCGCTAAAAGCCTGTCTCAACGCGGCAGCCAGACTACTCACCGGCACCAGGAAATTCGACCACATCTCTCCACATCTGAAAGCCCTAAACTGGCTCCCTCTAGAGGCCAGAATACAGTTGAAACTGGCGTGCATTACACACAAGGCCTTATACGCAAACTCCCCTGCATACCTTTCACAGAAGCTTGTGCTATCGGGAGGAAACAGGAAATCTCGATCCACTAACAGTCTCCTGCTCCGACCCGCCCACTTTCGTAAAAAAAGAACCTACAATAGGGCATTCACCGGGGCAGCACCAAGAATTTGGAACTCCTTCCCGCCCGTTATCAGAAGAATCCCCACTCTTGCTCGCTTCAAGAAGGAAGCCAAAACCTTCCTCATGGGTAAATTCCTGTACTAAGTCCTCCTTTCAGCAGATATGACTTGCTGCTTGATTCCATGACTATTGCATCTTCCGCAACCCTATCACCGGACTCCACCGAGACCCAAGGGGGCCACGGTCTCTGCCAACCCTAGCTTGAATTTTAGCTCTCATGTGTGCTCCCTTTGCCCCCATGCTCCCTCATCCCCCCCCTATATGTTATATTTCTCTGCTTGTGTTACTTTACTGTTTGTACTGTTTCTCTATGATGTTTTTTTTTTTTTTTTTTCCTGTTAACCATGTAAAGCGCTCTGATACCCTCATGGGTCATGTTCGCGCTCTATAAAACACTAAAATAAATAAATAAAATAATATTCTCACCCAGGAGCAGGGCTCAAAATGAGATCTTGGTTTTTCAAACTTTAAAATATGGATGGACCAGAAGTATGTTGTGAATGACTCGCAGTGTCACCGAAACAAGGTGACAGTGGCCCACTCTTCAGTAACATGTTTAGTTTTACATACTGCTTTTTTGAGATGCACATATGATGTAAGAAGAAAATCAAAAACCAAGGTTGGAGTCGACCAATTGGGTACTGGCTGCACTTCTGTTAAAGATATTTTAAATTCAGCAGTACTGGTTGTATAGAGAAGTATGACAAGATTTTTAGTGTCAGGCCTGAGTACTGTTCTGAGGGAGCAAAGTGTGGTTAGGTTTTGTTCTTGGTGTAATAAAGGGTACCCTTGGATAAATCCTGTGCAGAGTGCCATTTTTTGTCTTCAACAGACCATATGCAACCCATGTGTGTTTCCTGCATATGAGTGTGAAAACTCAAATTAGTGGTGGGCTGCATAGATAAGGGCAGTGGCGTAGCGGTCACCAGGAGATTTGACATTACAGTCCGCCTGCAGTGATTCAGACATTGCAAACCTGACACAGGTCATGAGGATGCATACCTGGATTGGTCCATGAGTTTATTTGGAATATGCCACGTTAGTTCACATGCGTTTACCACGCGTGCCATTACAACGCAAGTCTAAACAACGACTTGCTGTAGGGCGAGACGCTGAATTTTGGAATAGTATAATTTACTATTCCAACTCCAGTCTGTGCAACAGTAGGGAAGGTGTTGGATTTTAAATCCAATTCCTTCTGCCCCCTCCAGCAAGTCGTTCCGACTTGTGTTGTAATGGCATGCTTTGTAACAACGTGGTCGTTGTAATGACTGCGTTGTAATTGCATGCGTGGTTTTGTATTCGTGGTAAACGATGTTTACCATTTATTTGTGCCTATTACAGTGTTAACCTTTTGAATCTCACAAAAAACATATCTCCCCTTCGGGACCTAAGCAACACTCTTCAAAAAGAGACTAAAATGGAGAGACAACAGAAATTTGAATTATACGTCAATGCATTTGGTTTGGAGATATACTAAAAAATCAGCACTATGACCTTGAAATATAATAATTTGCTTATAGTTAAAAATCCAGAAGAGACGCTACTTCAAATAGTTCTGTAGCTCCAACCCAAACATAATGAATCTTCAGTGCCATACGATGGTGCACCAGAAGAGTTCAACTTTCTTGAAAGTTCCAAAAAATGTAGACACTGAAATAAAAGTATCAACAAATAATGGAAAACGATGACGTTTTCAATTGAAGAGGCAGTTCATGCAAGTCCACAAGACTTCATTTGAGGATAAAAAGAGAAAGAGACTGTAGACTGGCTACTGCATCAGTTGCATAGCCTTAAAAGTCAGATGCATCTGACGAGCAGTATGACATTCACCCTGTGCCATCCATGTGGAGAAAATACTTGAGTGAACTTGGGCATGGGACGACAGCAGAATACATTTGCCACAAGAGGCAGCAATTGACTCTTCTTAAATAACTATCCAGGCCTCCAGGCCATACGAGGTATGCACATATATTGAGTGTATACAAACGGAATCCAAGCTCTTTGGAAGAGCAGGACTATGGCACTTGCTGATGCATGTACCAGAGAAGATGTCAATATCTTCAATATGTCCCTTGGTGATTTTCAGTGGCAGGTGCTTGTCTGCACTATGCAATCATCGCGAACGGCACCATGCACAGCGCAAGTGGGCGCTGCTTCCTTTCTGCTGCACAAGTAGATTTTTACTCGAGCAGCAGCTTTCTCAACACGGACGGACGTTTCTCAATCCGAACGGTCGCAAGCATACACGACCACTCGCAATGAGAAATCTGACCGCCCGCTATGAGAAATCTCCCCGGGAGGTTGATTTTCCATACTCGTGCTCGCCATCTTGATGTTGACGACTGCGAAAAGGAAAAATCTCACCGGGAGATGGATTTTTCTCTCTCGCGATAGCCAACTTGACATTGATGAACGCGAACGAGGGAAAAAAACTTTGCTCTACTACACGGAGCGGAGTTTTTCGAAACTCTGGATCTCCGCATAACGCGGAGTGCGAAAAACTCTGCAAACTCCACAAGCGGAGCAGAGATCACCGCCTAGACTTAATAAAATCATTAATTGTTGTACTCTGTGGCACTATATAAAGGTTACTAGTTGTGCCAGAGGTCGAAGGAACTGCAAACACTTACATCAGGACCCCCCCCAAATGCTGCAGTATCCACAGGCAGGCAATTGGCATCTGGTCTGCTGCTTCGGTACCGCTCCTTTATGTCTACATTTTAGCTAGAGGGGCAGGCATTAAATATGTCCTAACTGAGTTTATTTCAAAATATATTACTGAGGATTATATAAAAGAAGATAGTACAATAGGTAAGCAGTTTAATGAAATTGGTACATGGCAACTGACATAATTGGATTTAGTATTTCTATTATACATATCCGATGAAAAGACCACAAAACTATGGAAAGCTCTGTTACAAGTATAAAATCTTGATAGTAGAGGTATGACCACACACTCAATCTATTTATCCAAACAGGACCACTTGAAGATGGTTATATGATAATATCAAGACAAACAGACAGGTGTGTTTATCCACACTGCTTATCAGAGGAAACTGAAAAAAGGAAGGAATGGAGGTTAAACAGAAGATAAGAAGGAATATAGTGTACAGAGATAGAAAGTCACAGGATAGAAGCAGGATAAACGTACAATCAACAGTATAAAAAGTAAAGCCAGCATAACAAACTCTTCAAAATGTTGTTGAAATAAAGACTGGAAAAGGTAGTTTTCAGAGTTGTTTAAATTGTGTGATGCTATATAATCACAGTTCTTTTGTTTGGTTATTCCTTTTCAAGATATTCCTCCAATTCTTTCCAATTGGAATAATTTACAAAAATCCAGGGATGTTGCTTAGCCGTAATGTGTTCTGTTCCTCTACTATATCTTAGCCATTCCCTACATGCATGGCTTGAAACAAGCTGTTCCAGTTGCTAAGAATCGTTTTATTTGCTAAACATAACATAAAATCTATTAACAGTAGGTTGTATTTTCCTATATCAGTGTATTCTTTACCCAAAGGTGGACCTAGGAGCGTATAAATTAATTTCTTGGGGGGTGACACTTATCATGTATGTGTGTATCATGTCCCAAAATTGCCAAAACAGAGGGGAGTCAAAAACATATGCGCAAGGTCACCTGGATTTGTTTAACAGTGCCAGCAGATTTTTTTTCGATGTTAGTCCTATTTTACTGAGCCTTTCAGGTGTCAGAAATATTCTCTATGTAGGAGGAGACAGTTGGTTTGAGCCAGTTTGGGGGTAGCTTGTTTGTAAAAGGTATTTGACCAGATTTTGGATCACATTGTCTCTGTCAATATGTTATTGTCCACTAGCCAGTCTATTGAAATCCAAACAAAAAAGATGGGCAACAAAGTGGACGAGGAAGGTTTTAGTAGTTTTTCCAGTATTGTATCTATTATAGATTCACATGCTCGAATCTTCCCTGTCGTCATGGTGGGAGTCCCACGGTAACAGTAAAATAGCAGCACTAAGCTTTAAACTTAATCCCCCTTGAAATTTTAGTAACCATTTAGTAACCAGTTTCATTGTTTTAGAACATCCAAACTTCAGCCAATCAAGCATAGACCCAAAGTATCCATCGCCTGCAGGGCCACCATACCTCCGATTTCTTACCACATGTCGTGTGTTAGGGAGTCTGCCAGTGCTCTGCTCAGTCACAGTATTTCTGCTTTTACCATTTTGAACTTCCAGCTTGCAGTTCATCTTTTCATTTGAGGTACAGTTCAGGAGTGAGTGTACCTTTTCTTTTCTTCATAATGTCTGAATCTAAAAAAGGGTTATTTAGGCCCAGCAAGACTTGTGGAAAGTCCAAACTTTACTCTGAGAACCCACATAAGGAATGTCTTTATTGTCTGTATCCACAAAAACCCTCAACGACCGTGAGGGAAGGCTGCTTCTCAGGCTACAAAAGAGGAAGTCTGCTTAGGAATCAGACTCTGAGAGTGAGGAGAAGTCGCATACCTCCTCCAAGAAAAGAAAGGAAGAAGGATCCTCTTTTTCCCAGATAGATCCTAAAAAATCCAGATCCCAGAGTAAGGAAAGACCTGGAGAAAGGAGGGCTAAAAAAGATCAGCCTGGCCCCTCTTCCACACTGGCTCTGCGTCTCCATCTGCGGCGCATACTCCATTCAAAGAGGCATCTTCGGGTAAAATCCACCTGTTGACAGCATTGTCGGTGGGGCATTCACCGTCCACAAACTCCGTCTCCACCAGATCAGGCACGCAGTCGACGGTCTCGTCAGAGACTTCTTCAACGGCGACAGTCAGGACGACGACAGCCGCAACGTCATCAAAGATGGAGTTGATGGTTGGTCAAGGCCCCATCCTTACAGTATGCCAGAAAATCTATGGAGGCCCGTCTTTGGCTTTTTCGTTCCCTAGGCCTCAATCTCAAGAGAGAGAAGTCTTCTCTCATCCCATCCAGGTCACTAGTGTTCCTGGGAGCGATCCTGGATACCAACTGTTCAAAGGCCTTTCCCACAGAAGAAAGGATTTCACGCCTGCAAAGGATAGCGCAGTCCCTCTCTTCAAAAAGGTGTGTTTCAATAAGGATTTACAAATCAGTGCTGAGGATGATGTCATCCTCCATCCCGTTGATCCCGCACTGCTGCTTACGGATGAGACCTCTCCAAGAGCAACTCAAGGCTCAGTTGATTTAATCTCAAGGCTCCTTCGACTACATTGTGTCAGTCACAGCAGAAATGACCTCAGCAGTGTCCTGGTGGACATTCGGGGACAATCTCTCTCAAGGTCTGTCCTTCTTCTCAACAAAACCAGATATGGTGATGATGTCGGACGCTTCCATGGAGGGATGGGGAGCTTACCTTCAGGAATTACAGGTCCATTGGGAGTGGTCAGACCAAGAGCGATTGTGTCACATAAATCTTTTGGAATTGAAAGCAGTGTTTCTGGGCCTTCAAGCTTTCCTGCCAAGGATCAGGGGATTGTCAATTCTCGTCCGCACAGACAACACTACCACGATGTTCTACCTACAGAAGCAAGGTGTAACAAGGTCGTATGCCCTGTCAATCCTAGCGCAGCAGATCTGGGAATGTCTAATAGCCCACAACATATCGAGGCAAGTACAACATGTACCAGGAATCCTAATCGAATGGGCCGATTCCTTCAGCAGGGACACCAAGCAATGTCACGAGTGGGAGCTAAACATGACTCCGTTACAGAGAATATTCCAGTGTTGGGGATTTCCAACCCTAGATCCATTCGCTTCATCACTCAACAAAAAATGCAAGTTTTACTCCAGCAGGTTTCCTCAACCAGACTCTCTGGAGAACGCTTTCCACTTTTTCTGGGAAAGAACATGCGCTTATACATTCCCTCAATTTCCTTGCATTTCAAGAGTTATGCAGAAAGTCAAGCAGGAGCCCTGTCACATTATCCTCATCACCCAGGCGTGGGCAAGGCAATACTGGTCCACCAAGCTGTATCGCCTATCAGTTTTCACCCAACAGAGAATCTACTTACCATGAACCAAGACCAAGTGGTTCCTCCACAGATTTACACACTTCAATTGCCAGCTTGGCTCCTCACCACACTGAGTTTGGAGTGTTAGCACTCTGACAAATG